>NW_027131619.1:0-26861 GCF_026122565.2 Emydura macquarii macquarii | reverse complement strand
CCAGCAGCTCTGTCCTGCCGCATCCTCCAGCAGAGCAGGGCCCCGCAGATCAGCACTGCGATGACAGCCAGGCTGAGGAGCACGGAGTAGAGCAGCCCGAGGCCTGGGGAGAAAGAGAGGCAGTGAGCTGTGCCCCCACGGGCCTGCCACATCCATGGGGCTGACCCTCGCCTCTGCCCCACAGCCCCCGAGACCGTCTTCCTCCCCACCCACAGCCCCCCGCCAAGGCTGGCTCCACCTCCTCCCCCACAGCCACTATGGGACCGACTGACACCCCTCACCCTGCTCCACATCCCCCTCCCTGAGGTGAACTCCCTGCCCCACCCCACAGCCCTACCCGGGGCCGACTCCCTCCCCCTCAGAACCGCAGCTGGCCGATCCCATCCCCTGCCGCGGGCCCCAAAGGAGGGTGGCGTGTGGAGCAGGACAGGGCCCTGCGCTGGAGCTGGTTCGGGAACTCAGGCTCGGGATCCAGCTCAGACTCCTCAGCCCAGGGAGTGCAGGGAGATGAAGAGAGAGTTGGGGGCACAGGAGCCCCTCCCCACCTGCTGTGGGGCTCAGGGGATCTCCTGTTCAGAGACGGACCAGAGCCCGGGCTGGCACAAGTGGCAAAAGAGGCTGTTCAGAGACGCAGGCGCAGGGAGCTGTCTGAACTGCTGGGGCAGCCAGTAACCCCGGTGTGGTGGGCAGGAGCCCTGGCACCGCCCGGCTGGAGACCGGCCTCCTCCTGGCCTGGCCGGTGTGTCACTCCCGCCCGCCCAGTGTCTGCAGGAACATGGCCACAGCATCGGCGCAGAGCGCTGGCCACTCACCGGCCTGCCCGCACACCACGCCGGCCTCGGCGCCATGGCCGCAGAGCCCGGGACCCGACCGGGTCAGCCGGCACTCGGTGAGCAGAGACTCCTTGCCCGTGCAGCTCACGCCTTCCAGCCACATGTCGCTGGCCCCATGGCCAAACTGAGCAAGCCCCGGAGCTGACAACGCCACACCGCAGCCCAGCTGCTTGCACACCACCCCTGCCTCTGGCAGGCCCCAGTCGGCGTCACACACGGCGCCCCAGATGTCGTTAATCAGCACCTCCACTCGCCCGGAGCAGAGGCTGGGGCCACTCGCCAGTCGCAGCTGCAGCTGGCCCTGAGCTGAAAAACACAAAGCACAGGGCATGAGAGGCTGTTCCCTGACCCCAGGCGCCCTGATCCACGGCACCGCACGCGTCTCTTCACAGGAAACTGCCTGCTTTTGTGTGTTTCTACTGTGTTTAGGGAAACAAGGCTTTGTAAATAAACCAGACTGCACCAAAGAAACACCTAACTTGTATAATCCATTTTTCCTCTTCTCCAAAACACCTGTCAAGGACTCATTATTGGCTAATGCACCAAATGGGCAACACTCTTCATTTAGGATGAGCAGAATGGGCACCTGGCAGGTGTGTGGAGGGTGGCACCCTACATCCAAGACTTGCTTTACAGTCAGGGCTGCACACCGAAAGTGTACGGAACACTGTTCCCACTGAGCCATCACAAAAGGGGTTACTGCTGGGGTCTGCTGCACCCACCAAATCAGAGACGAGGATGAACAGCTCTTTTATCACCTACGTCAAAAATAATTGTAAATGGGGAATCATCCGAGAGGATGTTTCCGGTGTGGTCCCCCAGGGATTTAGTCTTGATCCAGTGCTATTCAATATCTTTATCAGTGATCTAGAAGAGCATATAAATTCATTGCTGGTAAAGTCTGCAGCTGACACAAAGATTAGTGGAGCAGTAAATAACGATGAGGACGGGTCATTTCTACCCAGCAAACTGGGTCACTTAGTAAGATGGACTCATTTGAACACCGTGTATTTAAGTACAGACCAATGTGAGGTCACACATCTAGGAACAAAGGCCCATCTCTTCAATGGTGTTTAGGTGCCTACCTCCCATTGACTGCATGGGGAGGTAGGTGCCTAAGTCCCATTCAGGATCTAGGCCAAAGAACGTAGGTGCTGTGTACAGTAATGGGGACTGTAATGTGGAAAGCAGTGACTCTGCAAAGTACTTAGTGATCATGGTAGAAACCAACTGAACATGAGCTCTCTTTACAGTGCTGTAGCTAGGAGGGTGAATGCAATCCCGGGATGTATAAACTGGAGAATGATGCTGAGCAGGATCCGGGAAGTGGTATCACCTCGTTACACAGCATTAGTGAGACCATTACTGGCTATTGTACCCAGCTGTCATGTCCACTCCTCAAACAGGATGGTGACAAATTGGAAAGCGTTCAGAAAAAAGCACCAAGTAGGATCTGAGTTCTGGAAAACCTGCATCACAAGGGAAAAGGTAGGAAGCTCTGTCTATTTAGTTTAATCAAGAGACAGTTAAGAGGTGACTTGATTATGCTTTATCAGTACCTAGCCAGGGATAAGATTTTGGATGCAGAGGGCTCTTGAATCCAGTGGGCAAAAACAGAAAAAGGTCCAGTGACTGAAGCGAGATAAATTCAGAAATATCAGGGCATTGATACCAGTGAGGTTAGTTAATCATTGGAACAATTTATCCAGGGACATGTGAAATCCTTTGTCACTTTAAGTCTATACAGCAAGATGGGACATCTTTCTTAAAAATCTGTGATAACGCAAACAGAAGTTACGGCCTTGACTCAAGAGAGACTCTCTTGCCATGTTTTGCCGATGGCCTGACTCGATGAAAACGCTCCCTTCTGGCCTTAAACTCTCTTCGTTTGAACAGGCTCCACACACAGCAACCGCATGAGAATGGAAGAACAGGATCTCTCCTCACCACTGACATGAAGCCACCTCTTGAGTAAGGCCAGGCAGCTGAGAAACAGGACAGGGAAATATGGCCCAGACGATTAGAACAGGAAGTGAGGAAGACGCCTGTGTCCAATCATAGCTGCCGGAGAACATTACAGGTCCAGGATTAATTAGCTAAGAGGCAAATTGGCCACAACAACGGGGAGACCAGACCTACTCTTGACAAAGTGACCCCTCGTTCCTAGTCCATGTAGTTGCCTACTGGCTCAATTTGACACCACATCCAACCAGGAGGGGAGAGGGGAGTCTGTGGTTACACAGTGCCCCATTGTGTCATAGTGGGGCAGAGGATCATAGATTCATAGATTCCAAGGCCAGAAAGGACCCTTGCGATCATCTAGTCTGACCTCGAGCCTAGCACAGGGCAGAGAACTGCCCCCAAAATAATTCCTAGAGCAGATCTCTTACAAAAATATCAATTCTTGATTCAAAAATTGTCAGTGATGAAGAATCCACCACAACCCATGGTAAATTGTGGCAATGGCTAATTACCCTCACCATTAGAAATGCAGGCCTTATTTCCAGTCTGAATTTGTCTAGTTTCAACCTTCAGCCATTGGATCATGTCAGACCTTTCTCTGCTAAATTGAAGAGCCCCTTTTTAAATATTTGGTCCCCATGTTGATGCTTATAGACTGTGATCAAGTCACCCCCTAACTGTGACTTTGTTAAGTTAATAGATTGAGTTCGTCTATCACTATAAGGCAGGTTTTCTTATCCTTTAGTCATTCTTGGGGCTCTTCTATGACCTTCTCTAATTTATCAACATTCTCCCTGGATTCTCCCTGGATTTTCCAACACAAGCAATTCAGATAGCTCTGAATCAGTGACCTGTCCTCTTCATTATTTACCCTTCCCCCAATTTTTTGTATCATCTGCAAACTTCATCATCTTGGATTTTATATTTTCTTCCAACTCATTGATAAAAATGTTTAATACCATGAGTCCAAGAACTGATCCCTGCCATGTGTGCCATGTTAATCTCCCTGCGGTTCAGCCCCTTAGCACCGTGCTGCGGCACTGGGCTCAGCCGTGACTCAGACAGGAGAGCCGGAGCTGTGCTGAAAGCTTCCCAACCCGCTCCCTGCAGCACCCCCGGTGACAGGACGGAGGAGGGTTACCTGAGCACACAACACCAGCATCTTCTCCGTGGTTACAGTTGTTGTTTCCCCAAGGACTAGCTCTGCATTGGCTGAGGCTGGTTTCTGTCCCTGTGCACTGAACGTCATCCAGCCAGATAGGGTCAGAACCTCGTCCAAACCAAGCCCCCCCTGGGGCCGATAAGGCCCTCCCACAGCCCAGGTGCCTGCACACGACTCCAGCATCGGTGATGTCCCAGTTGTCATCACACACGGTTCCCCACTCCACGTTGTGAAGCACCTCGACTCTCCCGGAGCAGCGACTGGGGCCGTTCACCAGCCGGAGCTGAATCACTTGTGATATACCTGAGTCTGCAAACACCCCAAGGGAAGAAACACTCAGAGAGATTCCTGTGCATCTGATCATTAGAGACCCTGGAGAACATGGTGCGTCCCACTGAAGGGTCTGAACAGATTCTGCAACTGCTTCTTAGGGGTTCACTCCCCACCACTGACATGCAGCTACCTCTGGAGTGGGACAGAGAAGCTGAGAGACCAGGCACAGAAACACATGGGCTGTGTGGGTGAGGCGGAACCCCGACTCCATTCACAGCCATGGGGGATGTTACAGGTTCAGGGGTAACTAGCTGAGATGGAAATCACCCAGAATGGCAGGGGTAGTGACCCCCCCACTACATAAAGGGACCCAGGATTTCTACTGCCCTGAGCGGCTGCAGGCCCCACTCGACACCAAATCTCACAAATGGGATCTAGGGTGACCCAGCGCCTCATTGTGCAGTAGTGGGGCAGGGAATCGGGGTGATCAGCGATGGGGGGGGGTCTCTCACTGAGGCCCATGTACTGCTCCCGGCAGCACAGTGCTAAGTGCTGTGCCGGGCGCTGTGCAAGCCCTGCCTGCGAAGGGAGGGCATTATCCGTGAAACCACCACCCGGCCTCCTACAGCACAACAGCCGTCACCACCCTGGGACACTGGGGTCAGCACCAACTCCAAGGGGAAAGGGCCCCCTTCCCTGGTCCCCAAACCACCCCCTGCAGCACAGTCCATTCACCCCACACGGAGCTATAGGGTGAGCACTGACTGCGAGGGCAGAGCAGCCTCTCACGAGCCTGCACGCTGCCCCCACAGCACAGGCCCCAGGCACAGTGCTCCGACCCTGGGATCTGCACTGACTGCCCCCACTCAGCCCTACCCCTCTCCCTGCAGCACCCACACACACATGATGGAGGAGGGTTACCTGAGCACACAACACCGGCATCTTCTCCGTGGTGACAGTTATGGACTCCCCAAGCCTTAGCTCTGCATTCGGTGAGGCTGGCTTCTGTCCCTCTGCACTCAACATCATCCAGCCAGATAAGCTCAGATCCTCGTCCAAAATGAGCCCCCCATGGGGCCGATGAGGCCGTCCCACAGCCCAACTGCCTGCACACGACTCCAGCATCGGTGATATCCCAGTTGTCATCACACACGGCTCCCCACCGCTGGTCATGAAGCACCTCGACTCTCCCAGCACAGCGACTCGGGCCGTTCACCAGTCGGACTGTAGTTTGCTCTGGAACAGCTGAAACTGCAAACACCCCAAGGGAATGAACTCTCAGGGAGGTTCCTGTACATCTGATCATTAGAGACCCTGGAGAACATGGTGCGTCCCACTGATGAGACTGAACGGCCTCTGCAACTGCCCATCAGGGGTTCACTCCCCACCACTGACATGCAGCCACCTCTGGAGAGACGGGGCACAGAAACACGTGGGCTGTGTAGGAGAGGAAGTGAGGAAGAACTCTGCCTCCAGGCACAGCATTTCAGGGGTAATCAGCTGAGATGGAAATCACCCGGCATGATGGGAGTTCATGACCACACTTCATAATGGGACCTCACATTTCTACTGCCTCTGAGCAGCTGCAGACCCCACTCGACACCAAATCCCACAGATGGGAGCTACGGCAACCCAGAGCCGCATTGTGCTGTAGTGGCACTGGGTATCAGAGCGATCAGCGCTGGCAGAGGGTCTCTCGCTGAGGCCCACGTACTGCTCCCTGCAATGCAGCCATAAGTGCTGTGCTGGGGAGCTGGGGTCAGCACAGACTGCGTGGGGAGAGTGTCCCCTACTCAGGCCCCATCCCGCTCCCTGCAGCACAGGCATGTAGAACTGTATGGGGGAAATGGGGTCAGCACTGACACCACGGGGAGAGCGACACTTATTGTGGCCCCCACCCGGCTCCCTGCGGTACAGGCCCTTAGCACCGTGCTGGGGCATTGGGCTCAGCCCTGACTCAGACAGGAGAGCCGGAGCTGTGCTGAAAGCTTCCCAACCCGCTCCCTGCAGCATCCCCGGTGACGGGATGGAGGAGAGTTACCTGAGCAGTTGACACCGGCATCTTCTCCGTGGGTGCAGTTACTGTCTCCCCAAGGCCTCGCCCTGCAGTCGGAGAGGGCAGCTTCTGTCCCGGTGCAGTTAACCTCATCCAGCCAGATACGGTCAGATCCTTGCCCAAAGTGAGCCCGGCCTGGGGCGGATAACGCCGTCCCGCAGCCCAGCTGCTGGCACACCACTCCGGCATCCCGTAGGTCCCAGCCAACATCACACACGGTTCCCCACTGCTGGTTGTGAAGCACCTCGACTCTGCCAGCGCAGCGACTCGAGCCGTTCACTAATCGGAGCTGAGCCGCTTCTGACACACCTGAGTCCGCAAACACCCCAAATCAATAAAGACTCAGAGAGGTTCCTGTGCATCTGATCCTTAGCTCTGAGGAACATAGCGCCTCCCCACTGACAAGTCTGAACAGCCTCTGCAACTGCCCGTCAGGGGTTTACTCCCCACCACTTATATGCAGCCACCTCTGGAGTGGGACAGAGAAGCTGAGAGACCAGGCACAGAAACACATGGGCTGTGTAGGAGAGGACGAACCCCGACTCCATTCACAGCCGTGGGGGATGTTACAGGTTTAGGGGTAATGAGCTGCGACGGAACTCAGCCAGAATGGCGGGGGTAGGACCCCTCTCCCACTTCATAAAGAGAACCAGGATTTCTACTGCCCTGTGCGGCTGCAGGACCCACTCGACACCAAATCTCACAAATGGGATTTACGGTGACCCAGCGCCCCATTGTGCCATAGTGGGGCAGGGGATCAGGGTGATCAGCGATGGGAGGGGGTCTCTCACTGAGGCCCATATACTGCTCTCTTTAGCACAGCCCCAACTCTGTGCTGGGTCACTGGGGTCAGCACTGACTGTGAGGGCAGAGCAACCCCTAATGAGGCCTATCCCACTCCTCTGAGCACACACGGTAATGGATGATCCGTACCTGAGCACACAACACCGGCATCTTCTCCGTGGTGACAGTTATGGACTCCCCAAGGCCTAGCCCTGCATTCGGTGAGGCCAGCTTCTGCCCCTATGCAGTGAACGTTATCCAGCCACACATACGGTCAGATCCTCGTCCGAACCGAGCCCCCCTGGAGCCGATGAGGCCCTCCCACAGCCCAGCTGCCTGCACACGACTCCAGCATCGGTGATGTCCCAGTTGTCATCACACACGGTTCCCCACTGATCATTATGAAGCACCTCGACTCTTCCAGCACAGTGACTCGGGCCGTTCACCAGTCGGACTGTAGTCTGCTGTGGAACAGATGAATCTGCAAACACCCCAAGGGAATAAACACTCAGGGAGGTTGCTGTGCATCTGATCATTAGAGACCCTGGAAAACATGGTGCGTCCCACTGATGAGACTGAATGGCCTCTGCAACGGCTTGTCAGAGGTTCACTCCCCACCACTGACATGCAGTCACCTCTGGAGTGGGACAGAGAAGCTGAGAGACCAGGCACAGAAACACATGGGCTGTGTGGGAGAGGACCAATCCCGACTCCATTCGCAGCCTTGGGGGATGTTACAGGTTCAGGGGTAACTAGCTGAGATGGAAATCACCCAGAATGGCGGGGGTAGGGACCCCCGCACTTCATAAAGGGACCCAGGATTTCTACTGCCCTGAGCGGCTGCAGGACCCACTCGACACCAAATCTCACAAATGGGATCTAGGGTGACCCAGCGCCCCATTGTGCCGTAGTGGGGCAGGGAATCGGGGTGATCAGCGATGGGGGGGTCTCTCACTGAGGCCCATGTACTGCTCCCGGCAGCACAGTCCTAAGTGCTGTGCTGGGCGCTGGGCAAGCCCTGCCTGCGAAGGGAGGGCATTATCCGTGAAACCACCACCCGGCCTCCTACAGCACAACAGCCGTCACCACCCTGGGACACTGGGTCAGCACCAACTCCAAGGGGAAAGGGCCCCCTTCCCTGGTCCCCAAACCACCCCCTGCAGCACAGTCCCTTCACCCCACACGGAGCTATAGGGTGAGCACTGACTGCGAGGGCAGAGCAGCCTCTCACGAGCCCGCACGCTGCCCCCACAGCACAGGCCCCAGGCACAGTGCTCCGACCCTGGGATCTGCACTGACTGCCCCACTCAGCCCTACCCCTCTCCCTGCAGCACCCACACACGATGGAGGAGGGTTACCTGAGCACACAACACCGGCATCTTCTCCGTGGTGACAGTTATGGACTCCCCAAGCCTTAGCTCTGCATTCGGTGAGGCCGGATTCTGTCCCTGTGCAGTGAACGTCATCCAGCCAGATAAGGCTCAGATCCTCGTCCAAAACGAGCCCTCCTGGGGCCGATGAGGCCCTCCCACAGCCCAGCTGCCTGCACACGACTCCAGCATCAATTAAGTCCCAGTTGTCATCACACACGGTTCCCCACTGCTGGTTGTGAAGCACCTCGACTCTCCCAGGCACAGCGACTCGGGCCGTTCACTAATCGGACTGAGCCGCTCTGAATGACTGACTCTGCAAACACCCCAAGGGAATGAACTCTCAGGGAGGTTCCTGTACATCTGATCATTAGAGACCCTGGAGAACATGGTGCCTCCCACTGATGAGACTGAAAAGCCTCTTCAACTGCCTGTCAGGGGTTCACTCCCCACCACTGACATGCAGCCACCTCTGGAGAGACGGGGCACAGAAACACGTGGGCCGTGTAGGACAGGAAGTGAGGAAGAGCTCTGCCTCCAGGCACAGCATTTCAGGGGTAATCAGCTGAGATGGAAATCACCCGGCATGATGGGAATTCATGCCCACACTTCATAGCGGGACCTCAGGATTTCTACTGCCTCTGAGCAGCTGCAGACCCCACTCGACACCAAATCCCACAGATGGGATCTACAGCAACCCAGAGCCACATTGAGCTGTAGTGGCACTGGGTATCAGAGCGATCAGCGATGGCAGAGGGTCTCTCGCTGAGGCCCATGTACTGCTCCCTGCAATGCAGCCATAAGTGCTGTGCTGGGGGGCTGGGGTCAGCACGGACTGCGTGGGGAGAGTGTCCCCTGCTCAGGCCCATTCCGCTCCCTGCAGCACAGGCATGTAGAACTGTAGGGGGGAAACAGGGTCAGCGCTGACACCATGGGGAGAGCGACACTTATTGTGGCCCCCCACCCAGCTCCCTGCGGTACAGGCCCTTAGCACCGTGCTGGGACACTGGGCTCAGCCGTGACTCAGACAGGAGAGCCGGAGATGTGCTGAAAGCTTCCCAACCCGCTCCCTGCAGCACCCCCACACATGACAGGATGGAGGAGAGTTACCTGAGCACACAACACCGGCATCTTCTCCGTGGGTGCAGTTACTGTCTCCCCAAGGCCTCGCCCTGCAGTCGGAGAGGGCAGCTTCTGTCCCGGTGCAGTTAACCTCATCCAGCCAGATACGGTCAGATCCTTGCCCAAAGTGAGCCCGGCCTGGGGCGGATAACGCCATCCCGCAGCCCAGCTGTGTGCACACCACTCCGGCATCCCGTAGTCCCAGCCAACATCACACACGGTTCCCCACTGCTGGTTGTGCAGCACCTCGACTCTGCCAGCGCAGCGACTCGAGCCGTTCACCAGTCGGAGCTGAGGCGCTTCTGACACGCCTGAGTCTGCAAACACCCCAAATCAATAAAGACTCAGAGAGGTTCCTGAGCATCTGATCCTTAGCTCTGAGGAACATGTTGCCTCCCACTGACAGGTCTGAAAAGCCTCTGAAACTGCCTGTCAGGGGTTCACTCCCCACCACTGACATGCAGCCACCTCTGGAGTGGGACAGAGAATCTGAGAGACCAGGCACAGAAACACATGGGCTGTGTGGCTGAGGCGGAACCCCGACTCCATTCGCAGCCGTGGGGGATGTTACAGGTTCAGGGGTAACTAGCTGAGATGGAAATCACCCAGAACGGTGTGGGGTCGGACCCCTCCACACTTCATAAAGGGACCCAGGGTTTCTACTGACGTGTGCGGCTGCAGGCCCCACTCGACACCAAATCTCACAAATGGAATCTAGGGTGACCCAGCGCCCCACTGTGCTGCAGTGGGGTAGGGAATCGGGGTGATCAGCGATGGGGGGCGGTCTCTCACTCAGGCCCATGTACTGCTCTCTTTAGCACAGCCCCAAATCTGTGCTGCGTCACTGGGGTCAGCACTGACTGTGGGGGCAGAGCAACCCCTAATGAGGCCCTACCCTCCTCCTCCGAGCACACACGGTAACGGATGAATATTACCTGAGCACACAACACCGGCATCTTCTCCATGGTGACAGTGATTGTTTCCCCAAGCCTTAGCCGAGCATTCGGTGAGGCTGACTTCTGTCCCTCTGCACTCAACGTCATCCAGCCAGATACGGCCAGATCCTCGTCCGAAACGAGCCCCCCTTGGGGCCAATGAGACCCTCCCACAGCGCAGCTGCCTGCACACGACTGCAGCATCAAATAAGTCCCAGTTGTCATCACACACGGTTCCCCACCGCTGGTTGTGAAGCACCTCGACTCTCCCAGCGCAGCGACTCGAGCCGTTCACTAATCGGAGCTGAGCCACTTCTGAGACGCCTGAGTCCACAAACACCCAAGGAAAGAAACATTCAGGGAGTTCCTGTGAATCTGATCTCCTAGTGTCACTGGGGAAAAGCGCGTCTTGCTGGCGGGTCTGAACGGTCTCCTCGCATGGCAACTCCATGGCCAGGCCTCCCCACCACTGACCAGCCTAATCACTTGGGCAATGCTGAAGTTCATCCACAGTCACAGCAGAGAGGCAGGTGCCAGGAGAAGGCGATGGAGCGGTGAGTGGGCAGCTGATGCTAGGGCAAGTGCCTGGATGGCAGAGGGAGCAAAGTGCCTTTCTCTCCGTCCCCAGCGTGGGAGGTGAACTCACCTCTAAACTCTGGGTCTTCACTGACCAAGGACAACAACTGTGAGTGGGTTGTGGTGCAGGGAGAAGGGATGGGCACCTTAAAGGAACTTTTGATTGTTGGACTCAAGAACCTGAGGCAAAAGACACGGCCCAGCTTACTCCAGAGTGGGGGTTTTGCTCACGGTTTTATGTTTATGAAATTCTGTTTGCAGCATTTTTTTTAATGCTGGGTTACATCCCTCCTTGTATTAACAAGTTTATTTTCTACACTCAGACTCTGTGCTTGTGAGAGGGGAAGTGTAGGAAGGTGCAGTGGCCTTCCTCAGAGCCTGGGCCCAAAGAAGGGCCGAAACGACCAGGCCAGACAGTGATAGGTCCGGCAGCCCAGTCAGCCTGGCAACAGAGGGGCGGAGCTTCCGCTGGGGCAGGAAGTATAAAAGGCAGGCCCCGCAGCTCAGTTGGAGACAGGCTGCTGCCAAAGACCTGACTTGCCGGCTGCAGTGTAGGCCTGACCCCAGCCGGGCCGCCGCCCCAAGCGACCGCCTCCCGGAGCAGAGGCGCTGGGAACAGCCCAACCTACCAGGCCCCAGGGACTGGATAGGGCCTCCGGGCCCCAGTGACTGGACCGGGGCCGTGAGCCCCAAGGACTGGATAGGGCCTCCTGGCCCCAGCAACCGGACTGAGCCCCCTGAGGCTCCAGGGTGGGAGATAACCTCAGAGGCCGGCCATGACCTGGAGGAGCTACCTGACGCCGAGCCCCCGGAGCCCTGTGACCTGGAGGAGTTGCCCCACTTGCCGCCAGTCGACAAGGAGGGACTGGCGAGCTTGCCGCGGGCCGAGTACCCCAGTGACAGCCATACAAGTGGCTGAGTCAGGGGCAAGACCCCCGTCGGCGTGTTGCGGCTGGAGCCCCGCTGACTCAGTGGCCAACGTCCTTGCCACTGCTAGGGCCCTGGGCTGGGACACAGTGGAGACGGGCGGGCCTGCGTCCCCCTCCCACGCTTCTCTAGCAACCCCGGGAGAACGTGCTCTCCCCTGCCGCTACAGACAGCGGACCCACTGCCTGCCTCGCCCGGCCTGAGGCAACAGACTGCTACCGGCCTCGCCCTGCTTGAGGACCGGAGACCTTAGACTATTTGCTTGCCTGTCTCGCCCGGCCTAAGGGCCCGAGGCGATAGACTACTTGGCAGTCCGCCCTGCCTGAGGGCCAGGGCTTAAGACTCCTACGAAGAGACTAACCCAGTCCCCTTTTAGGAAGGTGCAGTGGCCTTCCTCAGATCCTGGGCCCGAGGAAGGGCCGCAACGACCCAGCCAGACAGGACCACCGGCCTACAGGAAGCATTGCCTATTAGAGGCGTCCATGGGGTGGTGTGTGATTTTCCCAGGTTACGGGGAAAGGGGGCTCACTCCGGTTCAGTGTGCTATTGTTTAAAAGGAACTTCTAGACATTGAACCTTGGTTCAATTGGTCATGGCCAACTGCACCTGGCAGAAGGGTCACATAAATATCGACTTGTGACACACACAGAAGAATACGCTCCTCATGGACATGCAGCCACTTCTGGGGTAGGACAGGGTATCTGAGAAACAGGACAGGGGAAGAATGTAGGCTGTGTAAGACAGGGAGTGAGGAAGAATCACATGTCCTGTGTCTGACTTACAGGTTCAGGGCTAATCTCCTGAGATGCAAAACTGCCAGAACACAGTAGTTAGGAACCGGCCTCAAGAAATTGACCATGAGATTTTAGTTTGAGTGAGTGGCTGCAGGCTCTGTTGACACCAAATCCAGCCGATGGAATCTACCGTTACCCAGCCCCGTTTTGTGCCGCAGAGGGGTATGGCCCAGGGATACCTAGACGCCAACTGGCAGAGGGCACAGGGATGCCTAGAGTTTAATGGGAACCCCCTGGGTGAGAAATATGCACAATATCTCACCAAAGGGTAGCATGTGAGGTCTTGACCTAGAGCCGGCAGCCCACTGGTCATCCGACTTGGTGCAAGATGTCTGTAGGGACATAGTTTAAGGGACATGTCTGGGCCCGGACGGGGCCTGAGAATTTACAAAGACAAAGGACCCCCAGCACAGGTCCCCGAAGAGAGGCCACCTCAGCTAAGTGACAATGGTCTGTAACTATGAAGAAAAGAGGAGCAGGGACAAGATTTTCCCTTTCACCCAGGAGGCGAGCTGCGGGCGTTTGTCTCAGACACAGGAGATCACAGCCAAACCTGGAGGAAAAGGCTGGAAGGATTGCGGGGGTGAACTTTGCTCTATCAGACAGAAACGTAGCTAGTTCAGTGAGTCTAGGCTGTAGTAAGCATGTTATGGTTTTATCTGACATGGAACCACTTCTTTCCAACACTTCCACTTGCTACCCCTCGAATCTCTACACTCTGTGAAATCACTATCAAGGTATCTGGGGCTGTGCCTTGTTTGGGGCGGTGATGGGAGGTGGAACTGGTCAGCTGGGGGGCCTGTTCCTTTGGTGGGAGCAGTGGATCAGTGACTGGTGTGAGTGCCCAGTGAGACAGGGGCTGGGTACTGCAGGGGGACGCTCGGAGGACTGGAACGTTGCCTATTGCCACCTGGAGAAAGCCCTCATCCCGCAAGGCCTAGAGGGCACGGCTTGTGTGGCCTGTGGATGAGGGAGTCGGGAGCTGACCCCCGGCGAGCATAGACAAGGCTTCCTCCTGCTAGCGACCCATGGCACCGCAATGGGGCATCGGGGCCAGCACTGACTCTAAGGGGAGAGCACCCCCTACTGAGTCTCCATCCCACTCCCTGCAGCACAGGCCTATAGGACAGCACAGGACAATTAAGGTCAGCACAGACTGGGAGGGGAGAGCGTCTCCTACCTGAACCACCATATTGCTCCCTGAAGCATGAGCCCCAAGCACCATACTGGGGTCAGTACTGGTGTGAGCGGACAATGCCCCATAAAGAGATTCCCACCCTGCTCCCTGCAGCACCCATGGGGTTGGAGGAGGCTTACCTGAGCACACAACACCAGCATCTTCTCCATGGTGACAGTTATTATTTCCCCAAAACGTAGCCCTGCATTCAGAGAGGGCAGCTTCAGCCCCTCTGCACTGAACGTCATCCAGCCAGATAAGGTCAGATCCTTGTCCAAACCGAGCCCCGCCTGGGGCCGATGAGGCCGTCCCACAGCCCAGCTGCCTGCACACGACTCCAGCGTCGGTGATGTCCCAGCTGTCATCACACACGGTTCCCCACTGCTCGTTGTGAAGCACCTCGACTCTCCCAGCGCAGCGACTGGAGCCGTTCACCAGCCGGAGCTGAACCACTTCTGATATATCTGAGTCTGCAAACACCCCAAGGGAAGAGACGCTCAGAGAGATTCCTGTGCATCTGATCTCTACTGATGCTGGGGAGCATATCGCCTCCCACGGACAGGTCTCAACAGCCTCTGCACACAGCTACCGTTCATCTGTGCCTCAGTCCCCACCACTGATATGCAGCCAATGCTGGGATGCAACAGGGCAACTGAGAAATAGGCTAGGGAAATTGGGCCCAGCCATCTAGGCAGGACATGGGGAAGGATTCTGTGTCCAGTCTTCAACTTCCAGCCATTGGGTCTTATTAAACATTTGCCTGTAAGATTGAAGAGTCCTTTATTATCTCATTTTTGTTCCCCGGGTTGGTGATTATAGACTGTGATCAAATGACCCCTTAACATTCCCTTTCTTCAACTAAGGACTGAGCTCCTGGAGTCTATCACCACAGGCAGGTTTTCTAATCCTTTGATCGTTCTCATGGCTCTTCTCTGAACCGTCTTAAATTTATCAGCATCCGTGACTTGTGGGCACCAGAACTAGACACAGGATTCCAGGAGCGGTTGCACCACGACCAGACACGCAGATTAAAAAACCTCTCTACATCTACTCGAGAATACCCTGTTTATGCATCCCAGGATCGCAGATTAGCCCTTTTGGTCATAGTATCTCACTGGGAGCTCCTGTTCAGCTCTTTTTCAGCGTCACTGCTTCCCAGGAGAGATTCCCCCATCCTGGAAGTACAGCCTGCTTCTTTCTCCCTAGATGGATAATTTTACATTTTGTTGCATTAAAAGGCATCTTCTGTGCTTGCATCCAGCTTACCAAGTGAATAGATCACTCTGTAGCAGTGACCTGTCCGCTTCACTATTTACCAGTTCCCCAATTTTTGTGTCATTTGCAAACTTTCTGAGTGACTGTTTTTATGTTTTTCTTCCAGTTCACTGATAAAAATGTTAAATTGCGTCGAGCCAAGAAGTGATCCCGCAGGACCCCACCCCAAGCTCATTTGCCCGGTGATGATTCCCCAATCACAATTACATTTTGAAACTAGTAAGTAGGCCAGTTGTTAAACAAGTTCACATGTGCCATGTCCATTTTGTATCATTCTCATGCGGTGCCAAGTGGAATGCCTTGCAGAAGTCTAGCGCTAAGGAGCTTACACAGAGCTCTTCTTCAGGTCAGGTGACTCGAAAGCTTATCTCTCTCCCCAGCAGAAGTTGGTCCAATAAAAGACATTACCTCCCCCACCTTGTCTCTCTCGTGTCCTGGGACCGACATGGCTACAGCTAAACTGCACAGAAAAACGACAGACGTCTCAGCAGACACAGCCACACTGTTCCCTTAAGTAACCAAACGTCTCTCTCCTCAGAATAACACACCGAGTTAGTCTGACTAGAAATTAATGGTCACAGAGCGCCGCCTAGTGCTATAGTGGGCTGCAGGGATCCGAGTGAGCAGGGGTGGGAGAGGGCCTCTCACGGCGACGTGTACACCTCTGGCTGCAGCACAGCGCCCTAGCACCACGCTGGGCCATTGGGGTCAGCACTGATGTTGAGAAAGGACAGCTCCCTCCTGGGCTCCCCAAACACCCCCAGCAGCAAGCCCCTTAGACCTGATCTGGGGAGCTCCCTCTGCCCAGTCCGAACCCCACTCCCTGCAGCACAGCCTTTTGCAGCAGGTGGTGCCTTAGGGTGAGGACTCACTGTGAGGGGACGGCGCTCCTAGCGAGTCCCCAAACCGCTTCTCACAGGGACACAAGAGATGAGGGTTACCTGAGCACACAACGCTGGCATCTTCTCCATGGTGACAGTTATGGTCTCCCCACGGCTTAGCTTTGCACTCAGAGAGGGCAGCTTCTGTCCCGGTGCAGTTAACCTCATCCAGCCAGATAAGGCCAGATCCCGATCCAAAGTGACCCCCCCCGGGGGCTGATAACGCCGTCCCACAGCCCAGCTGCCTGCACACGACTCCAGCATCAGTTAGGTTCCAACTGTCATCACACACGGTTCCCCACTGCTCGTTATGAAGCACCTCGACTCTCCCAGCGCAGCGACTGGAGCTGCTCACCAGTCGGACCTCAGCCAGGTGTAGAAGGGCAGAATCTGCAAGACCCCAAGGTAATAATCAGGGAGCTTCCTGTGCATCTTATCACTAGTGATGCTGGGGAACGCAGTGTCTCCTACTGATAGGTCTAAACAGCTTCATCACACAGCGACTGATCATGAAAAGCTCACTACCCACCACAGACATGCTACCTCCTCTGGGGTGGAATAGGCAGCTGAGAGACAGGCTAGGGGAAGTTGGTTCAGCAGTTTAGGAAGGAAGTGAGGCAGAATTATGTGTCTCTCAGGTACCGCAGGCCTGAAACCCAGGCCCGCAAGACTGCCAAATTAGAGCCTTACCCGTTACACCACAGTGAGATGAGAGAACTACTGCAGCTAATGGCCCACCAGAAAAGGCCATACCTGCTGACTCAAGGTGGTCAGGTGACTAGCAGCAGACCGCTGATTGGACAGGTCACAAGACACCTCCAGGCCAGGTATAAAACATCCTGTTTCCATCCTACCCTTTGTTTGAGCAACTCCTTGGTAGGGCAGCTGATGGCCAGACCCCTGGAACCAAATTCCTGCTGCTGGCCTGGGTCCTGTTCCTGGTTCTTGGCTCCTGTCTCCTTGCCCAGTTCCTGTTCCTTGCTCCTGTTAGCATCCCTTCTTCCTGGCTCCTGCTGCCTGGCCCAGGGAGAGGTATATGGCTCGCAAGGACGCGTCCCCCTCTCCATGCAGCACAGCTGGGACAGTGGAGTCAGCACTGACTCAGAGTGGAAAGCCGGAGCTGTGCTCAAAGCTTCCTAGCCTGTTCCACGCAGCACCCCCAGTGACGGGAGGGAGAAGGGTTACCTGAGCACACAACACTGGCATCTTCTCCGTGGTGACAGTTGTTATTTTCCCAATGCCGAGCCCCGCATTCGCTGAGGACAGCTTCTGTCCCTGTGCAGTTAACATCATCCAGCCAGATGGTGTCAGAACCTCGCCCAAACAGAGCCCCCCCTGGGGCTGATAACGCCGTCCCACAGCCCAGCTGCCTGCACACAACTCCGGCATCAGTTAGGTCCCAGCCATCATCACACACGGTTCCCCACTGATGGTTATGAAGCACCTCGACTCTCCCAGCACAAGGACTGGGGCCGTTCACCAGTCGGAGAGAACCTGGGTCTGGAACGACTGAGTCTGCAAATGCAATAAACACTCAAGGAGATTCCTTTGCATCCGATTACAAGTGAAGCCTATGAATGTATTGCCTACCACTGACGGGTGTGAACTGCATGTCAGGGGCTCACCCCCCATCACTGACATGCTGCCACCTCTGGGGTGGGACAGGGCAGCTGAGAATCAGGGCACAGAAATGCGGTGACTGTGCATGATGGGAAGTTAGGGACAACATTGTGTCCAGGCAGAGCTTTGGTGGATGCTACAGGTTCAGGGCTAATTATGTGTGCTGCAGATTGTCCAGAATGGTTGAATTAGGAGCCCGGCTGCTGGCCAAGTGACCCCGGGTTTCTAGTCCCCAGGAGAGACTGCAAGCTCTGTGTGACACTGTTGGGGAACATGATTGTGTGTTGTAAATAGTTCATATTGTTCTCCTAGGGCCTGACTAGGGCCCGACCCCATTTTGTTTAAAATGGAGTCTGACAAAGAACGCAGACAGTCATGATGCTTGGCAAGGTGCCAGCGGGGCAAGTCTGCCCAGCAACTGGGGAAAAGGCGGGAAACCTAGGGATTTTGGTGCCGTGTGCATCACCTGAGAGGGTGGTGTGCAAAGGGTTTAGTGACGAGTGCGCAAGAATGGTGCCGTGTGCACAACGCCGAGACGGGAAAATCCCTAGCCTCTGATTGGTCCAGGACTGGAGGGACCAGAATGAATAAAAGGACACTCGGCCCCTAGAGGCTGGCTGCCCATCTGAGTGGCAGTGTGGGGCCGGTGTCTTTGCTTGCTAAAGCCAGCTACGGACCAGGAAGAGAAGCCGCCGACTGCAGACCTGGGGCTGAAGCAGACGAGCTACGGACCAGGAGGAGAAGTAGATGTATTCGAGATCGAAAACCAACGCTCGGTGGTCTGAGCGAAGATCCAACAGTGAGCTCAAAGAGATTTGGGGGGGGGCAAGAGTTACTTTATTGGTTGTTGGGACCTGGGGTTTACCCCCATTGTTTATCCTTGAGGTTAGTGGTTTTGTTAAGTTGTCACATAAATAAATTGTCACCTTTTGGTTTGGAAACTACTGGAGCGGGGTGATCCTTGCAGTCCCTCCACCGGTGACAGATCCGGCAGGGTAAAGTCCTTCAGTATAGAGATCCCCTTTTTAATTCTGCTTTACGGTAACAACGCCACGACTGACAGCTGGGATCCATGCTTACCCAGCGCCCCGTTGTGCCAGGGAGGGGCAGGGCAATCAGAGGTGGGAGAGGGCCTCTCACTGTGTTACACACACACACACACCCCACCCTCTGCAGCTCATGCCCCCCAGCACCGCTCTGGGGAATTCAGTTCGTCACTGACTGTGGGGTGACAGTGCCCCCAGCTGAGCCCCACACCCTGCAGCACAGACTTTTTATCGCCAGCGGGAGGACTGGGGTCAGCCATGATGGCGAGGGGAGAGCGCCCCCTACTGTGTTCCCCACGTGCTCCCTTCGGTACAGGCCCTTAGCGCTGCGCTGGGGCAGGGGAACTCAGACAGGAAGCAGGGGCTGTGCTGAAAGCTTCCTAATCCGCTCCCTGCAGCCCCCGCAGAGACACGAGAGATGTGGGTTACCTGAGCACTCAACACTGGCATCTTCCACGTGGTTACAGTTATGGTCTCCCCACGGCTTCGCCCTGCATTGGGAGAGGGCAGCTTCTGTCCCGGTGCAGTTAACCTCATCCAGCCAGATACGGTCAGTTCCTTGTCCAAAGCGAGACCCGCGTGGGGCTGATAACGCCGTCCCACAGCCCAGCTGCCTGCACACGACTCTGGCCTCAGTTAAATCCCAGCCGTCATCACACACGGTTCCCCACTGCTCGTTGTGAAGCACCTCGACTCTCCCAGAGCAGCGACTCGGGCCATTCACCAGCCGGATCTGAGTCACTTCTGAAATGCCTGAGTCTGCAAACACCCCAAAGGAATAGTCAAAGAGATTCCTGTGCATCTGATCACCAGTGACACTGGGGAATGTAGCACCTCCCACTGACCGGTCTACACAGCAAATGCCCATCAAGGGCTCACTCCCCACCACAGGCATGCTGCCACCTCTGCAGCAGAACATGGCAGCTGAGAGACAGACTAAGAAAAGTTGGCTCAGCTGTTTAGGGAGGAAATGGGAAAGAACTATGGGGCTCCCAGGCACTGGTGGTCTCAAAGCCAGGCCCCTGAGATTGCATACCTGGAGCCTCACCACTCACACCCTGGTTAGATGAGGAAATTACACCAAATAGTCCCCCAGCAAAGACCACATCTGCTGACTCAGTACAGTCAGGTGATTATAACAGACTGCTGATTGGACACCTCCAGGTGTATAGCATCTTCCTGTTCCTGTCCTGCCCCTTGTCTGAGCAACTCCTGGCTAAGGCTGCTGCTGGCCAGACCCCTGGGACCAGGTTCCTGCCTCCTCACCTGGATCCTCTTCCTTGCTCCCTTTGCCCCTCGTTCCTGCTTCCTCACCCTAACTCCAGTTACCGACTCTGATTGTGGCTTGACCCTTGGCGAGTCCTCGGACTCTGATTCTGGTTTTGACTTTGCCACGACGTCCAGCTACGACCCCCCACTCCACCCCGGCTCTGACCATTACGTCACACCACCCCGTAACCAGCCCTCTCAGTGTCCAGTCCCATCTGCACCGGGGCTACAGGTTCATGGCTAATTAGCTAAGTTGGCAATTGGCTGGGACAATGGGGTTAGGCGCCGGATGCTTGACAAAGTGACCCGGGGTTCCCAGTGCCCAGGGACAGCTACAGGCTCCAGCTGACACTGAATCTGACCAGTAGGATCAATGGCTACAGAGCGCCCCATGGTGCCAAGGCTTCGCACTGGGATTAGAGCGAGCAGAGATGGGAGAAGGCATCTCAGAGAGACAGATCCATCCCTCCCTGCAGCACAGCCCCCAGCACTGACTCAGACTGGAAAGCCGGGGCTGTGCTCAAAGCTTCTCAGCCTGTTCCACACAGAATCCCCAGTGACGGGAGGGAGGAGGGTTACCTGAGCACACAACACTGGCATCTTCTCCATGGTGACAGTTGTTATTTCCCCAAAGCCGAGCCCGGCATTCGCTGAGGGCAGCTTCTGTCCCGGTGCAGTTAACATCATCCAGCCAGATGGTGTCAGAACCTCGCCCAAACAGAGCCTCCCCTGGGGCTGATAACGCCGCCCCACAGCCCAGCTGCCTGCACACGACTTCGGCATCAGTTAAGTCCCAGCCATCATCACACACGGTTCCCCACTGATGGTTGTGAAGCACCTCGATTCTCCCAGCACAGCGATTGGGGCCGTTCACCAGTTGGAGAGGACCCGGGTCTGGAATGATTGAGTCTGCAAATGCAATAAACACTCAAGGAGATTCCTTTGCAGCGGATCACAAGTGATGCCAATGAACGTATCGCCTACCACTGATGGGTGTCAAGAGCTCACCCCCCACCACTGACATGCTGCCACTTCTGGGGTGGGACAGGGCAGCTGAGAATCAGGACACAGAAATGGGGTGACTGTGCATGATGGGAAGTTAGGGAAAACGTTGCGTCCAGGCAGAGCTGTGGGGGATGTTACAGGTTCAGGGCTAATTATCTGTGCTGCAAATTGTCCAGAATGGTTGAATTAGGAGCCCAGCTGCTGGCCAAGTGACCCCGGGTTTCTAGTCCCCAGAAGCAGCTGCAAGTTCTGTGTGACACCACGACCGACAGCTGGGATCCATGTTTACCCAGCACCCCATTATACCAGGGGGGGCAGGGTGATCAGAGCTGGGAGAGGGCCTCTCACTGTGCCACACACACACGCACACACACACACCCTCTGCAGCTCACCCCCCCAGCACCGCTCTGGGGAATTCAGTTTGTCACTGACTGTGGGGTGACAGCGCCCCCGGCTGAGCCCCACACCCTGCAGCACAGACTTTTTATCGCCAGCGGGAGGACTGGGGTCAGCCATGATGGCGAGGGGAGAGCGCCCCCTACTGTGTTCCCCACGTGCTCCCTTCGGTACAGGCCCTTAGCGCTGCGCAAGGGCAGGGGAACTCAGACAGGAAGCAGGGGCTGTGCTGAAAGCTTCCTAATCCAATCCCTGCAGCACCCACAGAGACACGAGAGATGTGAGTTACCTGAGCACTCAACACTGGCATCTTCCACGTGGTTACAGTTATGGTCTCCCCACGGCTTCGCCCTGCATTGGGAGAGGGCAGCTTCTGTCCCGGTGCAGTTAACCTCATCCAGCCAGATACGGTCAGTTCCTTGTCCAAAGCGAGACCCGCGTGGGGCTGATAACGCCGTCCCACAGCCCAGCTGCCTGCACACGACTCTGGCCTCAGTTAAATCCCAGCTGTCATCACACACGGTTCCCCATTGCTCGTTGTGAAGCACCTCGACTCTCCCAGAGCAGTTATTCGGGCCGTTCACCAGCCGGATCTGAGCCACTTCTGAGATGCCTGAGCCTGCAAACACCCCAAGGAAATGAACACTCAGGGAAGGGCTAGAGGAAAGGAATATCAGGCTATTCCCCTATAGTTTTCTCTGGCCATTCAGTCCCAGTGTGATGGACTGGCTGGCTCAGGGGGGCTGAGAATGGGACACTGGGGCGTTCCCCTCTGGAGGTTGCCAGCTCTGATCCAGCCCCTGTTGGGAGAATATTGATTGTAGATAGTTAAATAAGTCCCTCATAGCCCTGACCAGGCCAGACTCCATTTTGTTCAAGATGGAGTCGGGCAGTGAGAAATGCAAGCAGAGATGCTTGGCAGAATGCCAACAAGGTCAAGTCTGCCCAGTGATGGACAAAAAGGCGGGAAAACCCAGAGGATTTAGTACCGAGTGCACAAAATCAGAGGGTCGTGTGCACTGACCCAGCGGGAGGTGTGCAGAGCTTAGTGCCGTGTGCACAATGCAAAGGCGGGAAGAATCCCAGCTAACGATTGGCTGAAACCCAAGGAACCAAAAAGCATATAAGGAGACCCAGCACCCCAGAGGGCGGCTGCCCATCTGAGTGGCAGCGTGGGGAGGGTGCGTGTAATTATTGAAAACAGCCTGTATCGAGGAAGAGAAGCGGACGGCGTCAGACCTGGGACTGAAGCAGACGCTAGACCAGATCGTGACCAGCACTCTGTGGGCAGAGTGAAGAACAATTGTGAGGCTATGGTGACTTGTGGGGACCAGGGTTTGATTTGTTGGTCGTGGGACCTGGGGTTCACCCCCTTTGGTTGTTCCTTGATATCAGTGGTTTTGCTAAGCGGTCACACAATAAATTCTCATTTGTTTTGGAACACCAGCGGTGTGATTCCTATAGTCCGTCCCCGGTGATAGATCCGGTCGTCAGGGTAAAGTGCCTAGTTTCCCCCGTAACACCCCAGGCCTGTGGGAATGGCTGACTCGTGAGATGGAGAATGGGACACTGGCTCTTTCCCCCAGGGGATGGTGGCTCCAGCACAGTCTGCGCCAGGGGATGAGCTGATGCAGTCGGTGGGGGAATGAGACCCGGGGCTTTGCCCTGGTGGGCACCAGGTTCCCGTTTGGCCCCAGCTCAGGCAGGGTCAGTGGAGGTGTCGGGGAAAACAGGTGCTGGGCTTTCACCTCTCTGGCCCTGGTTCCAAGCCAGCAATGACTGGAACTTGCATCCATTGCAGACTTCAGGTGCGCACAATGTGAAATGAGCTGCTGGGGTTAATTCCCCTCCAGCCCAGTCCAGCCCAGCCCAGCCCTCAGTCTGAGCGGCTCCCAGCCGAGGGGCCACGGATGTAACTGATCAGGAGACTGAACTGCCCTTCGCCCTGCCTGGGCTCCCTCCTCGTCTGCATCCTGACGCCCCCCATGACCAGAGCCAACCACAGCAGCCTCGCGGGGCTGATGTTCTGCTCCCCCAAAGCCTGGACCAGCCCTGACTAGGGCAGACTCGACTTCTCTGTATGCCACAGTGTCCAGTCAGATGGGGCCGGCCCTGTACTGAACTGAGCTCCGCCCTGTGCTGACGGCGCCGCGGCATCCCAGCTCCTGGCACCCAGCCCCACTTCCCGCAGGCCCGGCCGGTATCACTCACAGCGCCCCTGTGTCGTAACACAGAACCTCCACTCACAGGGGTGGGGCCCCTCGCCAGCCGTAGCCAGAGCTGAAACAACTCTAACAATAACTATAGGCAAAATATCTGTTGGGGCAGATCACGCCCCGGGGAAATGTGGGGTCACCCCAGATTGCAGCAGCTCAGCCAGGAGCTGCCAGAGCCCAAATGTCACTCGGCCTTGCTGGGCAAGGGTGAGCCCTCAAGGCCTGGGCCTGGGCATTTCCACCGGGACCTGACAGCCAGGATGCCCAGTGCTCTGCTCCCACTCAGCCACACAACCTGCCTTGTTAACAATTCACTGGTGGGGAAACTGAGGCACATAGCGAGGACAAGATGGGCTGAGACCACGGGCTGAGTCAGTGGCAGAAGTACAATTTGAACCAGGTCTCCAGTTTTGTCCTTGAATCATGAGGTCACGTAACCTTAACTCTGCCCTTCCCCACCCTGATTTATGAGATAGCTGCACACGGAGCTTCACACTGCAGCTTTCACCCCCCCCACACACATCCAGACCTTGCACCCTCTGCCTATGTTCGCATTTACCTGCAATGGAGAATCCTGTCATGGAAGCTGAAAGAAAGCAAAGACATGAGATAAGTGTCTGTCTCCATGGCTGGACACCTCCGGGATCTCCAAACGCTGTAAGCTATAGCCATCTCTTGATGCCCCGGGGGAAAAGACCTCAGCCACACCTCGTATTTCATTGACCTAACTACTGCCTCTCAGGGAGGTGGATTGCCTCTGGCGACAGGAGACCGTCTCCTGTCAGCGTAGGCCGAGCTGCTGCTGGGTCACTGTAGCATCCCAGGTGCAGACAAGCCCAAGTAGCCGGTAAAAGACAAGACGTGGTGAGGGATGTCAGAACCAGTGACACTGCACCAGCCCTTCCAAACCAAGCCATCTGCTTCCACGCTGCCTCCATCGCTGAAGGTCCCACACCCCCTGCTCCCCTTAGACCTGGCTGGGGCTAGTGTCCCCCCGACTCAGAGTGCAACTGCCCCATTCGCCCTGTAATGGAACTAACTGTATTATGCTGCCCAGCCGGTAGACGGTGATGTGTGTAAAATACCTTATTTAAAGCTAACCTCAGCCATACCAGAGAACTTCAGCTTTGACAAACCTTCACAATGGACAGACTGGAAACAAGATTTTGCATTGCTGCCAAGCTGCACAAGGAAACTGGAGATATACAGGTATCTTCTTTAATGTAGGCTGCAGGAAGCAGGCAGAGCATATCTTTAAATCCTTTGACTTCACTGAAGAGTCACAAAGGTGACTATGAAAGGGGTCTGGCTATGTTTGATGCATATCTCAGAGACATGTGGTTTATGAAAGAGGGATTTTTTTTCACCAGAAAACTCAAGGACAAGGGGTAAGTTTTTAATGTTTTATAAGAGCTCCGCATGAACTGGCTGAAAACTGTGATTTTTGGGAAAGCAAAACATGAAAATAGCACAGACAGGCTGGTTATTGGGTTAAGAGATAAAAACCTTTCACAGCAGCTACAATTGACGAGAGATTTATTCTTTGCGATAGCTATTTAAATAGCAAACCAGCCTGAATTAGTCAAACAGCAGAACAAAAGGCAGGAGCAAGTTGAAAACCTTAAACTAATTTAGAAGCTGTAAACAGACATTTGAGCATTAAAGGTTGTTACCATAAAACCACTGAGGCCAGGAGAGAGAACACCTAGGCTAAGAGGGACAAATTCCAGCCTACATGCACAAGATGTGGAAAAAGTCGATGCACGTTCAGCCTGAGGCGCATGGTGTAATATATGCATGAAATATGGACATTTTGCAGCTGTTTGCAGCACCAAAGAAGTTAGGGCGGCTGTTTTCAACTTGTGGCTCGCCGGCTGCTTGTGGCCCAATCGGCACACACCTGCAGCCCATGTGACATGCTCAGGGCCATACAGATACTTTGTGTGGATGCAGCCCACGTAAAACGCAGAGACCTGCATATGCGGCCCACAATGGTAAATAGGTTGAGAACCACTGAGTTAGGGAGATGACTCAGATTACAGACAATCAAGAGCTCTGGGCTCTGTCTCTTTTGATGACATGGAGCCTGACTGGAGAGTGAAACTGAATATTCCTGTCAAGACGACTGACTGTAACATTGACTCGGCAGCTGATGGCTCAGGCATCTCAGAAGGGATTTAAAATCCCTTTCAGTCAGGAATCACCCGACACAGCTGTGACCTGCCCTGCACGTGTTCTGAACGGGGCCAGTTCGCCACAGAAACAACTTACTAAGACAAAAGCTTTGCACCGAGCGCACGTGATCAAAGAACCACTGACCAGCAACCTTCTCAGCTGCAGTGTGGCAGCCAGGAGGGGCCATGTGAGAACGGAGGAGGAACTCCACAGAGGATTGATGATACTGGACTTTTGAAAGGAGATGAATGTAAGTCAACTTAAGAGACAATGCTGCACCAAACAGTGTACAAACACCCCTGCCAGAGAGACCCTGAAGAAACTAGCTGCAGCAGAATTCAGAGGACGTCATTCCCTGGTTGTTGTGGACTATTTTTCCAGGTGTATAGAAATAATGTACTTCAAAGACATAACATGTCACAATGTTATTGAGAAACCAAAGTGCACTTCTGCTCATTTGGGTATTCCAGAGCAACTAGTCATGGACAATGGACCACAATTCACCGCAGCAGAATGTGTCATTCCAAACAAAATACGATTTTGATCTTATTCTAAGCCACGCACGTTACCCCAAGCGAATGAAGAGGCTGAAAGAGCTGTACAGACAGCCAATCAAATCCTATAGCAGGAAGATCCATTCCTGGCTCTTCCGAGTTACAGATCAACACCGATAGCAGGTAGTGGATATAGTCCAGCACAACGCCTGATGGGAAGACAACTCAGAACGACTGGAAAAGTACCTATCTCCAAAGGGGCCAGACATGAAGAGAGTAGCCAGACTGAATTAAAAGGCTAAACTGATTTTACTGTAACGTCATTAAGGGCAGGGCTATTGTAAAATGGGACCTTACCGCACCCTAAGTTATCTCCATGGGATAAGGAACCCATCTCTCACCACCTTCAGCGTTACCCAGAGGAACGGGCTGGGTGTGGGTCACTGTCTATGAGAAGGGGTGGGACACTAGTAACTCCAGGGGACTTCCTTCCCTCAATTTACCAGCAAGGACT
>NW_027131618.1:0-2653 GCF_026122565.2 Emydura macquarii macquarii | reverse complement strand
CCTCGTTGCCAGGAACAATGTAGATGCTTCTACACTTTGAACTTTTGTTATCAAAGCCAATATGACAAAAACAACGAGGGTTCCGCGGCACTTTAGTCTTTAGAGTGCCGCTGAACTCTCGTTGCCGAAAACAATGGAGATGCTTCTACACTTTGAGCTTTTGTTATCAAAGCCAATATGGCAAAAACAACGAGGGTTCTGCGTTACTTTAGTCTTTAGAGTGCCGCGGGAACTCTCGTTGCCGAAAACAATGTACATGCTTCTACATTTTGAGCTTTTGTTATCAAAGCCAATATTGCAAAAACAACAAGGGTTCGTCGGCACTCTAAAATCTTTAGTCTTTAGAGTGCCGCGGAACCCTCGTTGCCGAAAACAATGTAGATGCTTCTACACTTTGAGCTTTTGTTATCAAAGCCAATATGGCAAAAACAAAGAGGGTTCGGCGGCACTTTTGTCTTTAGAGTGCCGCGGAACCCTCGTTGCGGAAAACAATGTAGATGCTTCTACACTTTGAGCTTTTGTTATCAAAGCCAATATGGCAAAAACAACGAGGGTTCTGCGTTACTTTAGTCTTTAGAGTGCCGCGGAACCCTCGATGCGGAAAACAATGTAGATGCTTCTACACTTTGAGCTTTTGTTATCAAAGCCAATATGGCAAAAACAACGAGGGTTCGGCGGAACTCTAAAGACTTTAGTTTAGTTTGTTATCAAAGCCAATATGGGAAAAACAACGAGGGTTCTGAGTTACTTTAGTCTTTAGAGTGCCGCGGAACCCTCGTTGCCGAAAACAATGTAGATGCTTCTACATTTTGAGCTTTTGTTATCAAAGCCAATATGGCAAAAACAAAGAGGGTTCGGCGGCACTTTTGTCTTTAGAGTGCCGCGGAACCCTCGTTGCCGAAAACAATGTAGATGCTTCTACACTTTGAGCTTTTGTTATCAAAGCCAATATGGAAAAAACAACGAGGGTTCCGTGGCACTCTAAAGACTTTAGTCTTTAGAGTGCCGCTGAACTCTCGTTGCCGAAAACAATGTACCTGCTTCTACACTTTGAGCTTTTGTTATCAAAGCCAATATGGCAAAAACAACGAGGGTTCCGCGACACTCTAAAGATTCTAGTCTTTAGAGTGCCGCGGAACCCTCGGTGCCGAAAACAATGTAGATGCTTCTACACTTTGAGCTTTTGTTATCAAAGCCAATATGGCAAAAACAACGAGGGTTCCGCGGCACTTTAGTCTTTAGAGTGCCGCGGAACCCTCGTTGCCGAAAACAATGTAGATGCTTCTACACTTTGAGCTTTTGTTATCAAAGCCAATATGGCAAAAACAACGAGGGTTCCGCGGCACTTTAGTCTTTAGAGTGCCACGGAACCCTCGTTGCCGAAAACAATGTAGATGCTTCTACACCTTGAGCTTTTGTTATCAAAGCCAATATGGCAAAAACAACGAGGGTTCCGCGGCACTTTAGTCTTTAGAGTGCCGCGGAACCCTCGTTGCCGAAAACAATGTAGATGCTTCTACACTTTGAGCTTTTATTATCAAAGCCAATATGGCAAAAACAACGAGGGTTCCGCGGCACTCTAAAGACTTTAGTCTTTAGAGTGCCGCGGAACACTCGTTGCCAGGAACAATGTAGATGCTTCTACACTTTGAGCTTTTGTTATCAAAGCCAATATGACAAAAACAACGAGGGTTCCGCGGCACTTTAGTCTTTAGAGTGCCGCTGAACTCTCGTTGCCGAAAACAATGGAGATGCTTCTACACTTTGAGCTTTTGTTATCAAAGCCAATATGGCAAAAACAACGAGGGTTCTGCGTTACTTTAGTCTTTAGAGTGCCGCGGAACTCTCGTTGCCGAAAACAATGTACATGCTTCTACATTTTGAGCTTTTGTTATCAAAGCCAATATTGCAAAAACAACAAGGGTTCGTCGGCACTCTAAAATCTTTAGTCTTTAGAGTGCCGCGGAACCTCGTTGCCGAAAACAATGTAGATGCTTCTACACTTTGAGCTTTTGTTATCAAAGCCAATATGGCAAAAACAAAGAGGGTTCGGCGGCACTTTTGTCTTTAGAGTGCCGCGGAACCCTCGTTGCGGAAAACAATGTAGATGCTTCTACACTTTGAGCTTTTGTTATCAAAGCCAATATGGCAAAAACAACGAGGGTTCTGCGTTACTTTAGTCTTTAGAGTGCCGCGGAACCCTCGATGCGGAAAACAATGTAGATGCTTCTACACTTTGAGCTTTTGTTATCAAAGCCAATATGGCAAAAACAACGAGGGTTCGGCGGAACTCTAAAGACTTTAGTTTAGTTTGTTATCAAAGCCAATATGGGAAAAACAACGAGGGTTCTGAGTTACTTTAGTCTTTAGAGTGCCGCGGAACCCTCGTTGCCGAAAACAATGTAGATGCTTCTACATTTTGAGCTTTTGTTATCAAAGCCAATATGGCAAAAACAAAGAGGGTTCGGCGGCACTTTTGTCTTTAGAGTGCCGCGGAACCCTCGTTACCGAAAACAATGTAGATGCTTCTACACTTTGAGCTTTTGTTATCAAAGCCAATATGGAAAACAACGAGGGTTCCGTGGCACTCTAAAGACTTTAGTCTTTAGAGTGCCGCTGAACTCTCGTTGCCGAAAACAATGTACCTGCTTCT
>NW_027131617.1:0-2640 GCF_026122565.2 Emydura macquarii macquarii | reverse complement strand
CTCAGGACGTTCTGTGGATGAGGCCCCTTCAAGGTGGCTCCAGGAGGGCATCCAAAATCACGTGTCACCTTTGAAAAGTTCAGCTGGGATTTTCCGAAAGGTCCAGGAGCTTTTCTCCTACTGAACACCAGTGGGAGCTGGGTTCCTAACCCCGTTAGGCTCCTTGAGAATCCCAAGCTAACATGCAGGCACAAACCATGTTTAGAATCTACCAGGTCATCAACTCAGGAGCCAGGTCATCAACCTAACGAGGGAATTATCGTGTGGCAGGGATTTGCAGGGGGTCCTACCAAAAAAGGATAGTGGCACATTTGGAAAGCTGACCCCGATGCCTATCCTCTTCTTTTAGTAAGGTAAAATAGGAGCCTCCGGGCAGGCAACTTTTCATTTGTTCTGAAATAACTCGTATATACAGTCCATTTTGATAAGAATCCCTGTGGTTTTTTATAGCACTTTTCATCCACTGATCACAAAGTACTTCACAAGGGAGATGAGTATCATTAGCCTCGCCCTACAGATGGAGAAACTGAGGCCTGGTGAGGTGAAGTGAGTTGGCCAAGGTCATCCAGGACATTAGAAGACCTAGTTTCTATTTTCACTCTGCTGCTGAGTCTTAGTTTAGCATTATAGCTACTAGCCCACCCTGCCTCTAGACAAGCAGGGACCATTCAGCTTAATTGTTCTTATAAAGCCATATTCATAGGTGAATCTCAGAGCACTGAAATTTACAAAGGGCACTGGTTAAATTTTAAACAGGGCCTAAGTGGTTTAGGGGCCCACGTCCAATTTTCAACAGTGAGGTGGGCACTTAGGCATTTAAGATTGTTAACAGTATTTAGGCAGCTAGTGCCATTTTCAGACGTCTTTAGGTGACAAATTGCCATGGGTTTCAATGGCAGGTATGGGCCTTAATACTTTTGAAAATCTGACCAGGCACCTATCTGCAATGTGAGGTGCCTAAATCCCACCGAAAATGGGCTGTAAGTCTCACTGAGAGTTAGCGGGACTTAGAATCCTAAGTGCTTAAGGGTCAGATTTTCAAAGGCACGCAAATACTTTAAAAAGCCTGCCTGAAGTCATTTTTGAAAATGGGATGTGGCTGTCCAAGTCAATATAAGAACACAAGAGCTGCCGTGCTGGGTCCATGGAGCCCAGTATCCTGTTTCTGACAGTGGTCTGTACCAGAGCTTCAGAGGAGTGTCCAGAACATGGCAATTCTGGAGTGATTCACCCCTGTCTTTCCCTCCTGGCAGTCAGCTGTTTAGAGTCACGCTGAGCATGGGGTTGTGTCCCTGACCATCTTGGCTAACGAACCTCAATGGACCCATTCTAATTTTTTTTACCTAGTGATGCTTTTGACCATGGCGAGGAGTTCCACAGGTCAGCTGTTTAAAGGTATTTAGGCATTCAGTGCCCATTACAATCAAGAGAGTTAAGTGTCTAATTACCTTTAAAAATCTGACCCTCGGTGCCTAACTCCCATTAAGTTCAATGGGGGTTGGGCACCACGGTGACTTTGAGGATCCCACTGAGTTCCTGTCTGCTTTCTTTGGCACCTAAATATATTTAAAAACCTGGCCCTTCCCCCATGTCAACATCTGCATGTTATAGATGGGGAAACAGGCACAGACAGGGGAAATGATTTTGTGTAGGTCACAAAAGGGTCAGTGGCCATCGGGAACAGAACCCAGGTGTCCTGGCTTTCAGCCCAGTTCCCCGATTGTTACTCAGAACACAGTGTTGCACTAGAAGCTGAGGGCAGGAAAACTTGGGTCAAATCCTCATCTGATACAAACTAAAGTAATTCCATTGAAGTCAATGGAGCTATGCCCCTGTATACACCAGCTGAACCAAGCGTGAGTCCTGATTTACCCCAGTGTAAGCAAAAGAAGAATCACTCCCTTGTTTATCTTGCCTTACTGGATGACCTTGGACAATTAAATCCCCTCTTTGTGCCTCAGTTTCTCTATTTATAAAGCCAAGATCCTGGCATCCAGCTTCTATATAGCACCTTTCGTTCATAGAGCTCTATGCACTTTACAAACGCAGGTCAGAGTCCTTATTCCTATTTCACAGACAAGGAAACTGAGGTATGAGTCCCAGAGCCACTTGCCCAACAATTCACATCATTTGTCACTTTGGGAAGATGGAGAACCCGGATTGTGAGACTCCCAAGCTACTGCCCTATCCACTGGGCCAATCTGCCATCTCAGTCGCTGTTGTTATTACTATTCACTCATAGAGTCATGGAAGATGAGAGTTGGAAGGGACCTCAGGAGGTCACCTAGTACAACCCCCTGATCAAATCAGGACTAACCTCAGCTAAACTATCCCAGCCAGGGCTTTGTCAAGCTTCAGCTTAAAAACCTCTAAAGATGGAGATTCCACCACCTCCCTAGGTAACCCATTCCAGTGCTTCTCCACCCTCCTAGTGAAAAACTTTTCCTAATACCCAACCTAGACCTCCCCCTGCAACTTGAGACCATCGCTCCTTGTTCTGTCATCTACTACCATTGAGAACAGCCTAGCTCCATCCTCCCTGGAACCCCTTAGCTCACTTCAAGTTCAATAGGGGTTTGGTTTCAGAAAGGACCGAAGGATCCTGCTCCTTAGGGGTTTCAGGACATTTGATAAGTGTGA
>NW_027131616.1:0-26284 GCF_026122565.2 Emydura macquarii macquarii | reverse complement strand
AAATAGCTATGCAGACAGCTATTCCTGGAGAAATTAAAAAAAAAAAAAAAAAAAAAAAAAAAAATCCAAACAAGCAAACAACCTCTCCACCTTTTTTTTCTAGTCCATCCCCTCATATTGACCAAGTCTACTTAGACCATCCCTGATAGGTGTTTGTCTGACCTGTTCTTAAAAACCTCCAATGATGAGGATTCTACAAATTCATTAGGTCACATATTTGAAGACACTTATTAGATTCCCCTTGAGATATGATCATTTAAAAGCAACTGGGACTCTAACAATACCCGCAAGTTGCAAATTAGAGTATCCAATGGTGGACAGGTGCTGTCAGCAGTAGCACTGTATAAAATGGCAAATTATCCCACAGAAGGGACAAATAGAGGATGTGAGGATCATATTTACAGATCCACCATTTTATGTTATAGGCTGCTGAATCTTGGATATCTATGCCCTGCCGCAGTAAATGTAAAATAGAACGTACCTGCTGAAAAAGGCATGAAAGCCTCTTTCTTTACAAACTTTCCTTCCGAGTCAAGAAAATGCTCAGGATAGAATGTATCTGGTTTCTCCCACTGAGATTCATCTTGCAGTACAGAGGCCAGTAAGGGGATGATGTAAGTTCCCTTTAAATCAAATGTTATGCCATAGGTCAACATGGTCCCTGGACTATAGCTTAGAATAAATATTTAAACTACAATAGTAAGTGAATGATACTATTGCAAATACTGCCATGAGACGTCCAATGCGATTCAACATTAATCAACAAACCAGGACTTTAAAGGGTTAATCAGAAGAATCAGGACTTTAACAACTTCACAGACCACAAGAAAGGTAATACCGCAACCAGGTCACCTTTGGAATAAAGTAACCTTTCAGAGTAACATCCTCAGCTATCTCGTGAAGCAAGTCCATGGGCAGAATATTAGCAAACCTCTGAATTTCATGGACCACTGCGTCAGTATATGGCATTTTAGTTCGATGTTCAATTCGTGGCTGGGCTGATCCAATAACTCTTATTATCTCTCCTTGGACTTTGTCTGCAAAAATATAACATTAGAAAAAAAAAGATCAGGATTCATTTATCTCTGCAAAGTGCTGTGCACTGTGACTTTGAAAGGTGCAGCAGCTCATGTTAAAGTGATATTGTAAGATCTCCAAAATCTTGCTTTCTTTTCAGAAGGAATGGGGTGCTGCCAATATTAGAGCTTATGAACATGTGTTCGCTAATAGCATAACTAAACAGAGAACTTCTGAAAACACACAAGTAACCTCTCCTGTTACCTGGCTTGACAAATAATAATATACAGTCATTTTAACTGGAGCTAGTTACATAAACTTTGAGGGAACATATTCTGTTGGAACGTGCATTCTGTCAAAACTGAAATGCTTCAGGAAATCAGGTCCTGTTTGTTGAAATTTTGTTCTGGAAGAAAACTGGAAAAAAAGTAAGTTCTACCAATGTCAGAATATCCCATTTCAACAATTTTGCAATCAAATATTTTGATTTTTTTGCTCTGAAATAACTGTTCGTTTAGAATTCTTACACTTTTTGTATTACATTCCATCTTCAGTATGATAATATAATACAAAATTAAAAAGTCAACTTTCGACATAAAACATTTTGATTTGGTTGAAACAAAATATTTCAATAGACACAAAGAATTTTTTTTAAATTTTCCTTTGTGGAAAATTTTGAAACATTCAGTTTTCGCTCTGATTCAGAATGAAAGAAGATTTCAAAATCTCAAAATTTTTCATGAAACAAAACTTCCATCTTTGCACAGTTCTATTTTTAATCATCTGAGCACTTTGAACATTAACTAGTTAAACCTCCCAATAGTTCTGAGATGAATGAGCACTATTATCCTCATTTTTACAGTGGGGGAATAGAGGCAAACAAGGGCACAGTGGGAGTCAGTGTGAGAGTCAGGTTAAAAATTCAGCAGTTCCTAGCACCCAGGCCTGTGGTCAGCCCTATAGATCATGCCATGCTGGACTTAATCAGACAAAACAGGCTGTGGGCTACTGTGACCTGTGATTAGTAGAGGATTTTATTTCGAAGAGTTTTCAATTCCTTTGCAACTGAGGCTTCCCTGTTGACTCTTTGTCAATTTCATGCACGAACGATATTTCCCGTGTTGCCCTGAAGCAGCCTTCAAACAAGAAGCCACGAAGCAGATCTGGAAACGAATGATCTTGTGGGTGTCGGAGTTTGAGATGTGCAGGCAATTTTCTTTGTGGCTATTATAAGTGTTAAAGAGAAATGAGTCGGGGGAAACAATTGAAAAAGCATAAAAGTAAAAAAAGCAACAACAAAAACCCTTGTTTTATTATAGAAACAAACTCCGGGTCCTCTGGTACATCAGTAGCCAGATTTTAACCTCACCTCATTGGAATCAGCAGTAACTCCATTGAAGCTAGTAGAGCTTAGTGATGTTAAGTGAGATCTGGTCGTGTGTTGTCTAAGTATGCAAGGCTCCTGCATGCTGACTTGCTGCTGCCCAGCTTGTAAGCTGAATCTGGCTCATGGGACAATTCTGTCTAGCCCCATGGAGGTTTTGTAGAACAAACCTCAGCACAGTGTGACCTCGCATGTGCCATATGTGTGAGGTCAAGCCAAATAGACGATGCCATTTTGACCTGAAAAGAGCCCTGTGTAAGCTCAAAAGCTTGTCTCTGTCACCTACAGAAGTTGGTCCAAGAAAAGATATTATCTCCCCCACTTTGGCCTGGTCTCCACTGGCGACGGAGGTCGATGTAACGTCACTCAGGTCGATCTCTGAAAGCCTGCGTCTACACTGTCACGGCAGTGCCATCGACTTAACACGCATCAAAAGTCGATGTAATAAAACCACCTCCGCAAGTGGCGTAGCGCCTAATTCAATTTTATTGGTTCGATTGTGTGTCAGTGTGGACAGACCGTAACGTAATTCAAAGCTTCTCGCCTCCGGGAGGAATCCCAGAACGCTCTGGACATTCGTGCTCTGTTGTTACGTGGCCACGCTCATCGGAAATGCCCCACCCCATGCACCAGGAACATTTGAATTTTCATTTCCTGTGCTGCCAGCATGGAGAGAACTTTGTAGCTGAACGCCTCATGGCTACTGCATGACCCAAACGCGCTCCAGCATGGAGTCGCCCAGAGGTCTTAGATCTCATCGGTCTTTGGGGCGAGGAGTCTGTTCTGGCTCAGCTCAGAGCCAGCAAAAGGAATTTGGACAGCCATTCTGGATCCTCGCCCAAAAAACATTGCTTCTATGAGGAGCTGCATGCCATTCTCAGCGGGGACCCCACCACGGTGCCTCCATGCAGCATTGATACCTCCGCTCCATCCCACTCCAGGGACAATGATGAGGACTCCGTGGACGAGGAGGAGGATGACGAGAGCAGGGTGCAGGGGGCCTTTGTGGCCCTCCTGCCTCTATATTCCCCTTCAGCCAGGCCCCTTTAAAAACGCACACAGTCTTCAGTGACCTTCTCAACTCAATCCTTTCATTGGCTCTTCACTAGTTCTCCTCAGGCCAGCAACAGTCTGTCAACCCCGCCGCTCCCCTCCCCCAACCCCCCTGCCAAAAAACCTCAAAAGTGCAAAACAAACACAAGAAGTTTTTCAGCTCTTCTTTTCTTTAACTGCCAGTCACAAGCTTTATCTGGCTAGGGCTCTCCAGAAGCCTAACTTGCTTCTTCCACCAGTTCCAGCTAGTTTACACAAACCGAGTAAGATGGACACCACTATAGCATCCGACTGCCTTTTATATTGGAATCACTTGGTTGGCTGTCTTGGGCCCAGGCTCTCCAGCCTAAGGGCAAGCTGCCCTGTTACAGTTGAGGCTGGTCTGAAATATTTTAAAAGGGTTGAATAATCAATATAGCTCTGGGAAATTTTGGTGGCTGGTTTGAAGAAATGGCCACGTGCTCGGAGTTGGAGACTGATCTTTCACAACATTGCAAGAGTGTTACATCTTTTATTGTTTTTGGTAGGAATTGGCAGGTTACAGTGGTGTGAGGCATAGGGTAAAGTGCTGTGAAGATACCCCTAGTTACTTGAAAATAAAGATAGATCACATGTAGCTGGCTGTATCTGGGAGGGATAAGCGGTAGGATGGAATGAGATTGAGTTTGTGTGTCTTTCCCAAGAAGCTGTAGTTTATCTGCATGGCACAGCACAGATCTTATGGGGCATTGGGGGTGTGGTAAGCCCAACTGCCGGGGTGAGGTCCAGGTCTGCGCTGGTAACTCCAGGGGGAGGCTGGAATGTGAATCTCTGCAGGAGGCTTGTAAAGAAGAGGAAGAGCTCCATTTTGGCAAGAGTCTCGCCTGCACAGATCCTCCGACCTGTAATGAAATGCACCAACGATAGAAGGATTTCAAAAGTAACAGCAACTCAACAGATTTTATTTTTAACTCCAGGAAAGAGTTGTGGATATGTGCTTAGCAATAATTAGCTAATTCATCCTCACCATGCCAGTCTTCAGAAAGCAAGTGTTATCACCCCCTTTTTACAGATGGAAAAATATGGCCTAAAATGGCTAAGTGCCCTCATCAAGGTCACACTGGAGGTACGGGGCAGAGCTAGCATTAGAAATCAGAAGTTCCCCATTCCTAGTACCTTGCTCACTCCACTAGACTATAAGGTTAGTCAGGTAACCTAGTGCCCATATGCAAGGGGATAGACATAGCCTTCTGAACAACCCAATGGCTGGAAGGGAGCACACAGTAGTCACCCTAAAGGACCATTTTAACTTGCCCAAGGTATCACAGTGACAGGTTTTGGAAAAAAGCCATCTCCTGCTCTACTTTAGCTCTGGGTCCAGATTCAGTCTCTAAGATTTCAGAGTGTCTGCTTCTGGATTTTGGTCCATCTCTGGAAACTGTGATTTTCAAGCTGAAGCCTTTTGTATCCCTCACTCAGCAGGGCTCAGAAGTAGTGAACTCAGCCCCCTGAGGAAGGGAATACCTAGCATTACTCCTGAGTGTCTCTGTCCAGTCAATTGAGGAGCAGTATTGAGAGAGTTGTGTCCAGCCATTCCTTGAATGCAAGGGCAGACTGAGGTCCAACATGATGCTTTAGAAGGAGGAAGCTAAAAGACAAAGGTAAACTGCTGTCCTTGAAAAGAAGTTACCTGCTGAAAAAGGCATGAATGCCTCATTCTTCACAAATTTTCCATCTGTGCTGAGGAAATGCTGAGGATAAAATTCTCCAGGCTTCTCCCACCGAGTCTTGTCATACAACACAGAGGCCAGTAAGGGGATGATATAAGTACCCTAAAATTTATCATGAAATACAAATTAGAGCTGGTCATAATTGTTTCACGGAAATGTGTTTTCAACAAAAACATTTGTGGAAAAATTCACTTTTTGGCATAATTTTCCCCAACCTGAAATTTTTTACTGATGACCAAAATTTTTACTAAAAACTGTTTCTGAAAACAGAAAATTTTCACCCAAAATGGTTTTCAAACCCAGAAACAACTTTTCTCTTTTTGTCCTGGACATTTTTCTATGACACTGGGGGAAAAAAACCCTTCAGTTAAAAAAGAAGTCCTTAAATAAATAAGTAATAATAGAAAAAATAATAGCCATTTTTCTAGCAGCTCTAATAAACATATCAGATTGACCATAAATTGTGAGCTTCGTTCATAAAGATAATGGGCCAGGTCATCAGATGGTGTAAACTGGCATAGCCTGGTTCACTTCAGTGGAGCTATGCCAATTTGCACCAGCTGAGGATCTGACCCAATAATATTATCCAGCACATATATCCCTTGCGGGGGTGCCCAGGACTTGGGCTTTTTCCTCTTCTCACCCTGCCTTATCAATAGTTCATATGTCTTCATAGTTGACAAATTCTCTGGACAACGTATCTCGCTCCCTCTTTCCCATAAACACGTCAGCGGTCTGAACCAGGGCATTGCAGACATCACAACATGTTTTATTTCATGGTTAGTCTTGTCTGAGCTCAGCAGTTTAAAGTTTTGATTAGTCTGAAATGACTGTTATCTAGACTGAAAGTGGTGTGGATGGCTTCCTTCTTTTGGAGCCAGCACAGACTGTGTTGGGTAGGAGGTGGGTGTTGTGCTGTTGTGCGGGAAGGACTTGGCTTCAGTGAACTCGTCATCACATGTGAAAACAAAGTGCTCACAGAGCATTCAACCTGCCATCAGTTTCATGATTGAACATTTTTAGTTCTCTTAAGTAAATGAGCAAAGGAAATATTCAGAAAATGTTCTCCCTTCTCGTTCAAATCTACTGATGGGACGGTGTGTCCTTCTAGGGTTGTGCTGACCCCTGTGAAGAAAAGGGCCTGCTAGGTTGCCAAAAACTATCAAGTTCATTCATTTAGCTCCAATTAAATGGGCTTGTGATTTTGCTTCTGAAGGCCCCAGGTTCAATCCCCACTAATCCCCATAGCGTTTATGTGCATGAGGTCATAGGGTTTCTTGTCTGGTGGAATTTAAATAATCTATTATTGTACTGTTTGAATTGGTGAGCTTTAAGGTCTGGGTAACTAAGTACCTCTTAAAAACTTACTTTAGGAATAACATAGCCATTAAGTCTGACATCCTCAGTAGTCTCATGAGGCAAATTCATTGGCAGGATATTAGCAAACCTCTGAATTTCATGGATGACTGCGTCCGTATACGGCATTTGTTTCCGATGCTCATAACGAAGCCGGGCAGATCCTATAACTCTTTCAATCTCTTCATGGACTTTTTCTGAACAGTTAAAAAAGAGAATGGAAGCAAATGCTCATATACTATTGTGATGGTAACCCCTATGAGAAACTAGACAGAAAGAAAAAAAACATACAACTGATACTTGCTAAGCAACATAATCTATGCCATTAGGAGACAAACCTCTTGTTTCTAAAATGCCTTAATTACCAAGGCTGAAAAGGAACAAGATTCAGATGGGTAATTTGGGAGCAGATATAAGCGGGCCTCTTCTAGATGTGAACAGTAGTAGTCTACTGAGTGCAGGGAAGGTACTTTCTCAGTGCAAAGGGCAGGGCTTGTGCTTTTGGGGTTTGACCCTGTGAGGTGCTAAACACGCTCAACTTCCACTTATTAATGAGAGTTGAGGGTACTCCGCATCTGTATCCGGTGCTTGAGGTTTACAATACATTGCGGTCCCTTTCATCCTTAGTGCAGTCCAGGATTTCGGGAGACTCAGCATGGGGACATTAGGCAGCAAAGAGTGATTTAGTCAGAGAGCTAAATGACCAGGGAAAACTGAGTCCAGCAGCCTCAATAAAGAATTCCCTTTACTTTCATTACAGCCAAGTCTGTCTTCTCACTACTGCGAGGGATGACATCATGCCAGAGGCCTTGCATTTGGTCTTGGATGAGGACTGTGGTGTCTGTATGTGTGTGAACACAGTTTGCACAAAAGCACACTCAATACATACAGAGCAGAGCAAGGGTGTGATGAATAGGTAGAAGGGCTCGGAAATCTTACTCTGAACAGCTGGGTATTTCATCATAAGCAAAAGGCCCCAGCGGAGCGTGGTGGAAGTTGTTTCCGTCCCAGCCGCGAACAGATTACTCACCAGGCTTTGCAAATTCTCATTTTTGAAATAGGAATTGGGATTAGATTTTTCCTGCAAGTACAAAACTCTCCATTAAATTTAAAAACTATTTGCTTCAGGGAAAATCTTCTATCTCCCCTTTTCCCTCACACCATTGGTACCTCCAGCTGCCTGACGAGAAAGGCATCAATGAAACTTCTCTGGTCATTGGGATCTAATTGCTTCAGGTATTTGATGAAAGTCTGCTGAATAAAGGAGAAGAATTCTTCCCGGTTACTAAAGACAGTCTTGTGATTTCCTGGTAGGAACCCCAGGGCAGGAAACATATTGAATAGCTGAAGGAAGGGAATATAGCACCAGTTAGCAAAAGAGAATGCAGATTATAATGATTAACAAATCATTCATAATTAACACGTGTATTTACAGCAATATATATTGAGAAGATAAATATGACCTTGTAATTATAGGGCCTGATTCTACAATCCTTCCACATGCAGAATTCCCATTGAAGTCAATGCAACATCTCTTTGAACTAGTCTCCTGGGATGTGTCTATAACCTCCGTTACCCTAACACTTTATGCTGTTGCTGCCATTGGTACTGTTGAGCTGATGATAGCAATGGTGGGAGAGCGAGTTTAGACCAGTCACTGGCCTTTTAACCACTGTGTCAACTGAATTGGTTGTAGAAAAGATATCAACTCTCATGCTTTGGGCAGAAGCCAGTCAACTAAATGATGGTGGTGAGGATTATGGGAAGGATTTTCCATGAACAGGTTATTCAATGTAGGCAGGTAATTCAACAATTGTCTGCCATAAGGGCTTCTTGCTTTTATCCCTAGAGCATCTGGTTCTGCTTACTGTTAGAGACGGTGTGACACACTGCACCCATGTACACCCTTATGGTGTGACTGTGTATCATTCATGTTCACCCTTATAGTGTAACTGTGTATTGTTTAATGCAAAGTATGTCACGTAAGGTGTTTTTGGAATGTTCATGACTGAACATGATTGTTATGGTAGCATGTTTCTTGTGTGGAATCACAAAAATTCAGACAGGATGCCTTAGACTGGAACTGTGATAGAAAACAAGATGCCTTACACTGAAACTGTGATAGAAATGCTAAATTCGGGCAGGATGTCTTAGAACTACAATAGAAATGCAAAATCGTTGGTCTATGCTGTAAGACATTAACTATCTTTGCAACAGCACCCAGCCATACCTTGTCAGTTAGATAACAAATGACTATATGTGACTCGGGACTCACTGGCACCAAAAGAATCACCGGGATGTGCTGGCACCGTGAGACCCCCATTGTGTGTTATATGTACCCTATGTGCGGTAAATGACCTGTTAAGTATCAGAAACTCCACTATATGATCTCTATGTAAAAAGGAATCTTAAAAAACCTATATAAGCCACCTGTATTTTGTACCAAGGTGAAATTCCAGAGATCAGCACAGGGACGTGCTGTCTGGGCTTCCCTATAGCTCTAGCTGCCTGTGTGTATGTCACAATTAAAGTTCTGCTCAATCCAACCCTAAAAGAGAAGCTGCGTGATCTTTTCCACGACACTTGCAATGTCATATGTATGGTTATGAAGCTCTGCTATGTAATATTCCCAATATGTGTCACACATGGCTTGAAGCAGACCCAGGCAAACGCTAAAAGCATAGAGGCAGTTCGTGCCTCACTAAGGCATGAGTAAAACAACCCAGGTCTTCCTGGAACAATGGACTAGCCTAAGCATCTGATAAGGTGATGCTTATCGATTCAGAACATGGAGAAGACCATGCAGGAATACTGTTGGTCACCTGACCCTGAAGGGAGGAGGTGAGGCCCCAGAGGGGGATGCAGGGACATTTGAAAAAGGAGGACATTTTGGGCTCTCTCTCTCTCTCTCTTGCAACCCAGCTACGAATAACATCAAGCAACTGAAGCATTGACCACAGGGGAGAGCCTGGTTGGAGGCCGACCAACAAGCCTGTGGTGAGAACCATCTAAGACTGTAAGGTTGCTGAAAGTGTTAAGCTTAGAATGCGAATTTCCTTTGTTTACTTTTGATTAAATCTAACCTGCTTTCCTCTGGCTTATAATCACTTAAAACCTTTCTGTACTTAATACATTTATGTATTTGTTTTATCTAAAGCAATGTATGTGGTTTGGGTGTGTGTAGAAACTTCATTTAAAGTGGCAGAGCTGATGCATATGAATTTCTTTGATAAATCGATGAACATATAAGCTTGCAGAGTCCAGTGGCAGCACTGAACTCTGTAAAATGGCAGTTCCTAGGGTAGCATCTGGGACTGGGGATATTTGCTGTGGGTCATACCATTGCATAATCCCATGAGTGGCCAGCTAGAAGCACTTACTCACTGAGTTGGGGGTGGAAGAGGATGACAACTCGCTTGCTGTTGGCTGTGCGTGAGCTGCCCAGGAGTGGGGATTCACACAGCGAAGCAGAGTGAGATGCACTCCAGGAATGGGGGATTGCTGTGACACAGCAATATACCAGTCCAGATTGCAGAGGGGAACGTCACAGATGGCAGAGATGGTCAGGAATTTTTTTGATGAAATGGATTAATCAGAAAATCCCAATTCACTGAAACTTGAACTTCTCAAAGAAGCATATTGTTTTGGTGAAATTTTCATCAGGAAAGGATTTGCAGCTCCAGGATGGAATTTTTGGTGAAAACCTGAAGGGTCTCGGGGGAGCAAACAATCCACTGGAATAGCCAATAGCCCTGTGATTAGGGCACTTATTCAGGATACAAGAGGCCCAACTTCAAATTGCTGTTTTGCCTGATTCTCTCACACCCGGTTGAGTGCTCTAATAACCGTGCTGTTGGTGAGCCTGGGATTAGGATCTCTCTCTTTTGGAAATACTTTGTAATCCCCCAAATGTACATGGGATAAAGCAGACTAACTAATATTACCATAACTGTGGGACTCCCAGAAAGTCGGACACTTTCATTAATTAAATGGATAAGCCTGAGAAACTTTGGATCCTCATAATCAAATCGGTGCCCCAGTATTATTGACACAATGACATTGGAAACAGCAGCATTCATCATCTTAAGGGTGTCAAAGGGGCTTCCTGAAAAACATTAAATGGCACCATTCATCATCATCATCATCATCATCATCATTTTATGGATATCCGATGGGTTCCTTACTGGAAATCACTGAAATAATAGCCCTCCCCTGACTCCTTTTGGGATGACTTGCATTCCTTGGGACAATAGAAGGGAGCAGTCTCTGGCTTCCTTTAAGCAGAGCTATTGCTGCAGTGTCTGGCCCTTGTGCAGAGAAGGAGGACTCATTACAGCTTTCCCTTAGGTCAGATCCTCAGGTCAAACTTCCATTAGAGTCAGTCTGAGATTTGCCTCAGTGAGGAACACAGGAACTGGCCCATTATTATTAAGCTAATCCACCCAGGATCTTCCCCTCATAGAGCCAACAATGTGCTCCAGCTGGTTCAGACTCTTCCCCTAAATTCTGACTGGCTGGAATCAAGGGCAGAAGAATCATGGCTGAGTTAGTTTCCAAATGAGATGAGTCCTTGAGGGTAGGAGAAAGGTAGGATGACCAGATGTCCTGATTTTATAGGGACAGTCCCATATTCAGGGCTTTTTCTTATATGGGAGCCTATTACTCCCCACCCGCTGCCCCGGTTTTTCACACTTGCTCTCTGGTCACCATAGAGAAAGGGGGCTTACAAGCCCAAATGTATTGAAGAACTTTATATGATTATCAGTGTTACACTATGAAGTTCAAAACATGCGTACCTTTGTGGGATTCAAAATCCTTTATCAGATAATCACATTCTTCTAGGATTTTGTCTTCAATGGTCCTCCTGCCCATACCAAAATCCCGTAAGGTCGTGAGAGTGAATCTTCTCATCACTTTCCAGTTTTCACCGTGAGCAAAGATTAAACCTGAAAGGCAAAAGAACCCCCCAACACAAACACAAGCTGTAGGTAAATGTATTTTAATAGTGAAAATAGCATTCCTCAGGTTTGAATATGAGCAGCCAATATCTAATGACCTTAAATTTCCATAATGCTCAGTCTCCCAAATGCCAAAGGCTACATTTTCAAAGCTGTCCCTAGCAAGTAGTTATTAATCATGCATAAAATGTAACTCTATCACAAGTATTGTGTTGCTTTCAACATCACATGGTCATGCGTTGGGTTATACTGTTAAGTAAAACAAATTTATATTTAATCCTTTCTCAGTGCAGAGCTGGACTAGATGACCTCAAGGTTCCTTTCAGCCCTACATTTCTATGATTCTATAAGCTCTTATGGTGGGATTCACAAAGGTAATTAGATACCTAAATCCCAGACAGGTTTAGGCTCCTAACTCCCAATTGCAGGCTCCACAGAACTCTCGCCAAACCTTGTAGGTGCCCAAACTCATTTGGTGCCTAAATTTTCAGGGTAAACATTCCCTAGGCTCATAAGTTTCTCCCTTTTTCTAGGCATCTGGATATCTATCGCCTGCCAAAGCCGCAGTGCAGTCCATGAACTAGGGTGTTCACCTGCCCATCGCACATTTCGAGCCCAATGGAAGGGGCGGAGGTGGTGGTATTAGTACTCACCTTATAACTTTTAGCCCAGTAGTTACAGCACTCACTTGGGATGTGAGAGACCCAGTTTCAATTCCCCCCTAAGACAGAGATGAGATTTGAACAGTGGTTTCCTACCTCGCAAGAGAATGCTCTCACCATCTAGCTATGGGATAGTCTCCTTCAACCTCTCCTGTTGAAGCGGTTCCACTTTGAATAAATGATTAGCATCATTGGAGCAGGAGGATTGGTCCCTGGGTCAGTGCCCTGAGCATTAGGCAAAGAGACATTCATTCTCTCTCTCTGGCCCAGTGACTCTAATTATTTATCCAAAATGGAACAGTATCAACACTCTGGCTGGGATGATTAGTTGGATTGGTCCTGCTTTGAGCAGGGGTTGGACTAGATGACCTCCTGAGGTCCCTTCCAACCCTAATCTTCTATGACTCTATGAACAGGAGAGATTGAGAGAGTCCTCCATCAGAATATCCCATAGCTCGGTGGGTAGACCATGCTCCTGAGAGGTGGGAGATGCCTCTTCCGATCTTTTGTTCCTGCTCTGTCTGAGGAGGGAATTGAACCTGGGTCTCTCTCATCCAGGTGAGCGCTCTAACCACTGGGCTAAAAGTTATAAGGTGGGCCTTGGCACCATCACCTCCTCCTCCCACTGATTTTTGTGGAGTGAGGCAGGCACCTAACACCGAGTCAGGGGCCTAAGCTGCCTGACTCCAGGAGAGGGGCTCCTGGCTGTGGATCACTAGCAGAGATAGGTGCCTTCCTGCAGACCAGACTTAGGAACTTATGTTGCTGAGGGGGCAGGGCTTAGGACACACCCCTCTCACCAGCATCTCCCATTGGCTAATTTAGGCATCCATTTGCCTACCGTGCTGGCGTTAGTGATCAATTCGAAGGTGCCTAGCTCTCCCCATTAATTGTATAGGGAACATATGTGCCTCACTCAGGCTTTGTGGATCGTAGTATTCTTGTGATTTTCTAGGTGCCTAAAAGTGAAGTGTTGCATCCCTCAGCTTTGCTACACCTAAGACCCTTTGTGAATCTAGTCCTTGCTTCTTTGTAACTCACAGATAACTTAGGCTGTCCACGTGCATTGTGCTGTAGCTGTCTCTGGTGGGGTAAGTGGTGGTAAGTGAGGATGGCAACTGCAAGCAGGGAGTTCTCTTGGGCCACATAGGAAGAAGCTGGGGGTGAGGAGAGTACTGAGTAATCAAGGAAGATATTGGGTGAAGCTCAGAGATGGATTGGTCAGAGGATATAGAATCATAGAATCATAGAATATTAGAGGTCAGGAGGTCATCTAGTCCATCAAAGGGACTAGATATATCATCCCAACCAGGGCTGTCAAGCCTCAGAGGATGGAGATTGGTAACCCAGCTTCACCACCCTCCTAGGTCCAACTTAGACCTCCTGCCCTGCAACTTGAGACCGTTGCTCCTTGTTCGGTCATCTGCCACCACCGAGAACAGCCTAGCCCCATCCTCCCTGGACTTTCAGGTAGTTAAGATCAAATCCCCCCTCACTCTTCTCTTTTGCAGTGGCTAAACAAGCCCAGTTCCCTCAAGCCTGTGCTCCAGAATCATGGGAGGTCCACATCCTTTTTGGGGGGGCCAAAACTGGACACAATATTCTAAATGCCAATGCCGAATAGACCAGTGCTGGCAATGAGTTGCCATTAGCACAACCAGGGCACACTGCTGAATATCCTTTTTATCCACTGGTCCTTTTCTGCAGAGCTGCTGCCCATCATCCCCAGTGCTGTGCATGGGATTCTTCCTTCCTAAGTGCAGGACTCTGCACTTGTCCTTGTTGAACCTCATTAGATTTCTTTTGGCCCAATCCTCCAGTTTGTTTAGGTCACTCTGTATCCTATCCCTACCCTCCAGGGTATCTACCACTCCCCAGCTTAGTGTCGTCCGCAAACTTGCTGAGGGTGCAATCTACCCCATCCTCCAGATCATTAATAAAGATGTTGAACAAAACCGGCCCCAGGACCGACCCCTGGGGCACTCCGGTTAGCTAGACATGGAGCCATTGATCACTACTCGAAGCCCTATGCTCTAGCCAGTTCTCTATCCATTTTATAGTCCATTCATCAACCCATACTTCTTTAACTTGCTGATAAGAATACTGTGTGAGACAGTATCAAAAGCAGGTATATCACATCCACCGCCTTCCCTACATCCACAGAGCCAGTCACCTCATCATAGGCAATCAGGTTGGTCAGGCATGACTTTCCCTTAGTGAATCCATACTGTTCCTGATTTCCTCCACCAAGTTTAAAATGGATTCTTAAGGACCTGCTCCATGATTTTTCCAGGGATTGAGGTGAGGCTGACATTGTGCAGTGCCCTGATCCTCTTTCCTCCCTTTTTTGAAGAGGGCACTATATTTGCTTTTTTCCAGTCGTCAGGGACCTCCCCCTGTTCCCACAAGCTTTCAAAGATAATAGCCAACGGCTCTGAAATCACCTCAGCCAACTCCCTCAGCACCCTTTTGATCCTGTTGTAACTTGCATTCCTTCAGCTTTGTGCAGTGCTTCTGAGCTGATCTTGTCCCAGAGGATGAGTCACTAGGTCGCCTCCCTCATTCTCTAAGGGGCCCACACTTTCTCTAATCTTCCTCTTGTTGGCAACATGCCTGTAGAAACCCTTCTTGTTCCCCTTCAAGTTGCAACTCCAATTGTGCTTTGGCCTTCCTGATTTCTTCCTGCACGTTCGAGCATGTTTATATAATGTTACATCTGACCAAGCTTCCACTTCTGTAAGCTTCTTTTTTGCGTTTACGCCAAGGACATCTTTGTTAAGCCAAGCTGGACGGCTATTCTTTCTGCACATCGGGATGGTTTGCTTCCCTCAATAAGCTGCCAATAATGCCTCAGTTTGTATATCTCCTGTAATATTCGACCATTCATGGTCACTCTGCCTAGTCCCCAGTGTCTTGGTTGCTCCAGCACTTGCTTTGTCTGCAACACTCTCCAAAAACTCTGCTGTATTGCAGGGTGATTGAAGTCTCCCATGAGAATCAGGTCCTGTGAACTGGAAACTTTCCCTAGTTGAGTAAAGAAAGCCTCATCTATCCTGGTCTGGTGGTCTGTAACAGACACCCACCAGGACATCACTCTTATTGTTCTTGCTTCTAAGCTTAACCCAGAGACACTCAACTGACTTATCTCCAGCTTCATACTGGAGCACAGAGCAGTCATAGTGCTCTCTTACATACAAACTCCTTCTTTCAACAGTTTATACCCATCCATGACCGCGCTCCAATCAGGACCAGAGTTATTCCAATCATGTCCCTTGACTGTGAAGAATGTTGTCCAGGGTTGGAGGCACTTGAAACAGTCTTATGATTTCGGGCTTAGGTAAAAACTAGTTTAAAGCTCCTCACTAGGTTAGCCAGCCTGTCTGCGAAGATACTCTTCGTCTTCGTTAGATGAATCCCGTCCCTTCCTAGTCCTTTTCAACAGCATATTGGTTATCAGATTTTAGGTCTTTCCAAGACCAGTGAAGTGAATTCAAAGGGGAAGCCTCTGGGAACCATCATATGGGATTTAAAGGCAGCAACCTCAGCAGGTTATTTAGAGAAAACTGCTGTGTTCCTTCACCATGCAGCTTGTATCTATTGCCTCCAGACAGCACCACCATTTTCTTCCTTGGGATCCTGTTGTAATTTGCATTTGAATGATGTCTGCCCAGAGGACTCTTCCATCTCCTTTCTTTTCACCTCAGATTTTGTTTTGTTACCGTAGACATTGTAAATGTAATGTGTCTTCCACCCATAGACAGGGGTGGGCTTCCTCTGCTGAATAATGCCTCTTGGTATATCTCCTGTAATATTTTTGTATCGAGTCCCCAGTGTCTTGGTCACATCTTTGTCAACAGGAAAACTGCTGCATGAAAGTATACAACTAAGAATTTATGCTCTCTGTTCCAAATTGTTGGGTTCCCTGACAGCAGAAGAATGTTTCCAGATTTTATAATCAGGTAAAGCTCACATATCAAGATAATGGGATTTTAGGTCTAGTCTGCTATTTCACCATCTTGTATCTTTTCTGGGTCTTTGAAAGCAAATACATCTCAGAATGAATATATGTGTCCATACTATGTTATACCAGCTGTTGGGTTTCAATTCGAGTGCCAGGTTCAGTATCCGAACAAGAGACAATTATACAAAGTACTGATCTCCTGCTGCTGTTTATTTTATTTAAAAATATATATTGTAAAGTTTAAGTCTTGCTACAATATGGGCATGAGGCTTAAGAATGCTGGGTACATAGAACATGTCCGATGCCCACTGAAACAGTCTTTAATGTATCCTCACAACACCCTGTGAGGTAGGGAAGTGCTATCAGCCCATTTTACAGACTGGGGAACTGAGGCACGGAGAGACTTGCGCAAGGTGACACAGGAAGCCTTTGGCAGAGAAGGGAACTGAAGCCTGGTTTCCCTAGTCCTAGGCTAGTGTCCTAATTATTGAAGCATGGGACCAGGCTTTGCTCTAATGTCTATGACAAATTTACCGTATAAATTCATTTGTAACCCTGTAAGAAAACAGCCCCTACAAATGACACACTGCTTAGTTCCCTGGGAATTCTGTAAAGGATTACCTATAAAATCTAAGCACCATCGAGATCAGCATGATTGCACAGGCATAGGGCTCTCTGCTAGCAGACCCTGATGCAGGATCAAGGCTCAAATAGACAATGAAGAGATGAAGGATGGGGCACAGGATACAGCCACAAGTGAGTGAGATGGGAGTCGCAGTCTATCTAAGGCAAGCTCTTCAGCACAGGGGCTGTCTCAGAAAAACAGAAGAATGGCCAAACAGGGTTAGACCAATGGTCTACCTAGCCCAGTATCCTGTTTTCCGACAACGACCACTGCCAGATGTGTCAGAGGGAATGAACAGAACAGGGCTAGTTTGAATGATTCATTGCTTGTCATCCTAGATTCTGACAGTCGGAGGCTTAGGGACACTCAGACCACGGGCTTATATGCCTGGCCATCTTGGCTAATAGCCATTGATGGACCTATCCTCCACAAATTTATCTAATTCCTTTTTCAATCCAGTTATACTTTTGGCCTTCAGAACCTCCCTTGGCAATAAGTTCCACAGGTTGAGTGTGTGTTGTGCGAAGAAGCAATTCCTTATGTTTGTTTTAAACCTGCTGCCTATTAATGTCATTGGGTGACCACTGGTTCTTGACTTATGTGAAGGGGTAAATCACACTTCCTTATTCCCCTTCTTCACACCATTCCTGAATGTATAGACCTCTATCATAAACCACCTTAATCATCTCTTTTCTAAACTGAATGGTCCCAGTCTTTTTAATCTCTCCTTGTATGTAGAAGGTGATGTTGTGCTAGGTGTATGTACAGCACCTTGCACAGTAGTTCTTAGTATCACACATTATGACAGCTACTCTTTTGTCAGGGGCTTGTGTCTCAAACCAGGGAGCAGCTGATCTTGATTAGGAAGGGAGAGGGCTTCCAACACCCTTCTCCCCCACCCCCGAACATGATCTTGCTGTCTCTGGATGAATAAAGCTGCTCCTTATGACATTTCTGCCTCTGGAGAGTATGGCAGACTCATGTTTATGTTTGTAGGGACTGAGTTCACTGTTATAGACTAGCAGGAATTTCTGTTTGTGGATTATTTTGTTTATTGTCCACATTTTCTGGTACATGCCAGTTGCTTTGGCCACGAAGCTGCTGTAAGCAGAGGTTAGCCAGCCAATTAAGCTGGATTTACAGTCCTTTCCAGAGCAGTGCAAAGCAACCACGTAACAGCGAACCTGTCTGTAATCAGTAGCAGGGAAATATTACCAAGGTATTGAGCTGTGTTCCAATGTCCACTCTGACAGCCGATTCAGAGTGCAGGCCATCCCTGGGTTGGATTGCTCTCTTCCCTGTTTGTCAGACATGGAGAGCGATCGTTTTGCTTCAAATGAACACATAATGGTCCAGATCCTCATCTGCAGTAAATCACTCTGCCTTTGCTGAAGCCAATGGAGCTATTATGGAGCTAGACCAGCAAAGGATCTGGCCTCTGGGTCTTGTGTCTTGTTATAAGACAGCCCCAGGCATGTTACTAAATCACTTGATCAATGAGCACTGCTGTTTTGCTTCCATGGTTGGGACGCTGCCACCAGCTGTCGGGTGCCCAGGCTCGGCGCTCACTAACGGCTCTGAATCAGTCCCTGGCAGGAGCCTCCTCAGTGTGACAGCCCCTCAGGGTGCACACTGTCACTAGGGTAAATCTTCTTGGCTTCACCGCCTCCTGAGACCACCCCTTTCCACTCCGTGAGCCCCCAGAGTGAGTGCACCTGAATAGGATACCTGGGAAAGCCTTACACCCTCCCCAAAGGGGGGTCATGCACCCCCAACTTCCACAGTGACCCTCAGCCAGCCCTGTAAAGCAGAAGGGTTTATTAGTTGTCTGCAATACAGTGTGAAAAAGTTCTTTGTTAGCACAGAAAGCAGACAGAGTCCATCTTGGTCAGACCCAGAGCCCAGAGCTTTGGCTTCCCCCCACCCCGAGACCCCAAAACAGGAGAGTGTTCTGCTTCCAGGAACCCAACCTATATCACACCCCTCCTCCATCCTTTCTTCCTCTTCCCCGGCAAACAGGGTCACCAGGCTTCCACCTTAGCTCTTTGTTCTCTCACTTGTCAGGCAGGCCAGCTTCTTGCAGAGGATGCCCCCACCCCTCCTCGTTTAGCTGCTTCGTTCCTTAACCCTTTGCTTTACCTAGTTGATTGCTAGGAGAAATTGTGCACAAGCATCTTAGGGCAGAATTTTGGCCTGTAATGCCCTGCAGTTTATAAATGACCACTTGAAATGTGATGGATCTGAAGGCCATGATAAGGATCTAGTCTGGGTCACCTGTATAACAGAGGCCATAGAATTTTATCCCGTAATACCTGCAGTGGAGAGACCTATTCCTCCCACCTCTGGAAGTGAATGCTCTTGAGTCCAATAACTTAGGAAGGCAGCATGGCCTAGAGGACCATGCACTGGGTAGGGACTGGGGTTCCATTGCTGACTCCATGGCTGGGTGATGTCATGTCAGGTCATGCAAATCATGTCCCTTTTCTGTGCCTCAGTTTCCCCATCTGTAAAATGGAGATGATACTCTTCTCCTTTGTAAAGTGCTTTGAGATCTGTGATGAGCTGTGCTATGTAAGAGCTAGGTATTACTGCAGCTGAACTAGAAAACTGCTCTGATTCTCGGTAATGCTGAGACCAGAGTTGTGTTAAGGAGCCTTAATGTAATCAGCCTGAAATCTTCATGAGTGACATCCAGTCTTCATGTAAAGACTCCATGTGAATTTACCACTTCCCTTGGAAATTGTGTAACCCAGGCCTGCTCGGTGTGACTCGCTGTCCCCTAGAGTGGCACATAGCCCAGCTAGAGATTGCTGAGTCTGCTACAGCCTTAGTTAAGAGAGAGGTGGCTTTTAGCTCATGCAGTAGATGCTCATGCACTAAGGTCCAAAGTTCAATCCCACCTGCTGATGAGCGAGGTCTGTCAATGTTACAACTACTCTAGTGACTAATTACAGTCACTCTTGCATCTTATTGCCTATGTAATTTTCCAATATCTGCTTCCAGCTGTGGATCTCCTTATGCCTTTGTCGGCTAGTTTAAAGGGCCCCCATTGTCAGCTACCTTCTCCTTGTGCAGCTGCTTATAAACTGTTATCAAGCCACCTCTTAACCTTCCCTTGGAGAAACAGCCCAACCTCCCTTAGTCTCTCCTTTAACGTTGCTCTTCCCTGAATCCGGTTCCATTTGTCAGCACGCTTTCCCCTACCCTGGTGCCTTTGGAGTTTGCAAGAGGATTAAAGTGTGTGATGCTGTAAGGAAGGAGACTAGAATACCGGTGGCAGAGAACTCAGTTGTGACACAGGGAGCATTTGCCTTCCTGTATTGTAATGATGCAAAGGCACTGCTGGAGGGTCCATTTTGATCAGTTTTGAATTTGCCACCTTTCAGCTGCATGATAGCAAGCACTAAACCCAGCAGGAAGCCTGTGCTGGATGGGGCCAGAAGGTGCATGGGATGGCATGGCATACGACTATTCTACGCAGCCCTGGGCACCTGAAGCATAACCAAATGGGAGGGAATTCTCAGCAGGTGTAAGGGTTTTCAGGAACTGATTTCTGAGGAAGTAGGCATAGTGAGATTAGTCTTTTCCCCCAGGCCATGGAGCGGCTCTGCAGAGACTACTTCAGCTCAGTGCCTGAAAGAGCCCACCCAGCCACGGGGCACTTACACTGCACTTCTGTCTGGGGCAGAAGGACCCCACAGGGGCTTTTTCCCGGCCTGGGGCTACATGCAGGGCTCCATGGCAGGCAGGATAAATGCACCGTCTGCATGATCCCTTCATGTCCACCCCACGGGATGAAACTTCCCTGCACGTTTCGTTAATATTATAACCAGTGAACTTGTTTGTCACATTCGCTCAGCGATCTGAGACAGGATCGCGCAGTGCTGCTCTAAGATCGATTGAGTAACTACAGAGGCCCAGCACAGATCAAAGTCCTAGCCAGGCCAGTTAACATACAGACAGTTCCCGAATGAAGGGTCCGATCCCAGATACACCCAAGTCAGTGGTAAGGCTTTCATTGACTGACTTCTATGGGCTTTGGCTCAATCCCTAATTGACTAGTTCATGCACAAGCCGCACTGCCCTCGCCCTGGCTGCATGAAGGGTTTCCCCTCGCAGTGTGCACTGCTTCTAAAGCTGGGCACTCCTGCATTTTGCTTAGCTTGCATTTTTCCATTTGCAACTATGAGATCACGTACAGCCTGCGCAATCCAACTCATTTGAAAGTGTTCATTGAATCATAGCGGACGAGAGATGGAAGGGACCTCAGGAGATCACCTAGTCAGCCCCCTGCTCAAAGCAGGACCAGCCCCGACTAATTTACCTCAAGCAGAGTTCGGTACGGTCTCTTCAGGTTCAGCTGGTGCAGATTTCCAAGAACGGGTAAAGGTCTTGGTCCTGGGGGAAAGTTCAGGCAGGTTTTCGTATTCCATCCCCTTTTCACAGTGAAAAAAACCCCTAAAGTTACAGCAAGCAGAAGCAGTATGACAACTGGATCAGCTAGTGTCATGTCTTTAGGATAGACACTCCTCTAAGGAAGAATTTTACAAAAAATGTTTACAGAAAGAATGCAGCATAATCCCCCCACCCTGTCTGCAAACTGAGTGATCAGCTTTGTTTAAAATGGCTGTCAACAACAGGTTTTTTCTCCCTTTCCTACCACATCACTCCTAGATTAACCCCATTATTGCCAGTGATAAATCATTAGCTGAGAAATCATTATGTGCAGCGCCTGCCTTTTATAGAATCATAGAAGATTAGGGTTGGAAGGGACCTCAGGCGGTCATCTAGTCCAACCCCCTGCTCGAAGCTGGACCAACCAGCTAAATCATCCCAGCCAGGGCTTTATCAAGCCAGGTCTTAAAAACCTCTAAGGATGGAGTTTCCACCACCTCCCTAGGTAACCCATTCCAGTGCTTCACCACCCTCCTAGTGAAAAATACTGTGGACGGAAAGGCTGGGACATCCTGGTTTACTGGGATTATCTTGGTTCTAGTGAACCTGGGGTTTTAGCAGAACACTGGGTACGGTTCACCCAGACCTGGGCCTCTCCTACTCATAGGTTACCTCATTTTCTACTGACTGCCACTCAAGGATCAAACATGCCACAGTAATTGTCCACACTTTCCCCTTGCTGAAAGACTGTGACCATGGGGAGTTGCAAGGCATGTGGGCTGTTGTTGTGACCATATTCGCAGTTCAGATGAGACATGCTGCCATCCGCTAAGAAAAAAACTAAGGAGCTTGTGCCCTGTGAATGTTTAAAGCAAAGAAGCTCATTTGCATATTTGCAAATCATTTGCTTACAGGTGGAAACAGCAGCTTTAAAAACATGGGTTCATGGATTTAATATGCGTGGAGGCATCAGTTTATTTCATCCTTGTGGGGGTGAATGTAACTCTCCCCCACCGCCCCCCAAACACACATTCCTCCCCTTCCGCTTCATCCTGGCCACCCTTTTGTGCATCCCTGCCCTGCCAGGTGGCCGGAGAAATCCCGCAGACAATGAGATGGACGGCTGGGAGCAGCAGGGAAAAGAGAACAGAGAACGTTTTTAAGAAGATGTTGGCAAATTGGAGAGAGTGCAGAAAGGAGCCACAAAAAATATTCCAGGGCTGGAGAAAATGCCTAACCATGAGTGAGTGACTTAAAGGGTTTGTTAAATCTATTTAATTTATCAAAACGAAGACTGAGAGGTGACTTGATTACAGTGTAGAAGTGACTTCAGGGAGAGAAAATACTGGGTATTCAAGGTCTTGTTTATCTACCGGAGAAAAGCATAACAAGAACCTATGGCTGGAAGCTGGATCAAGACAAATTAAAATGAGAACTAATGCATACATTGTTCACAGTGAGAGTGATTGACCACTGCAAAAAACAACCAAGGGACGTAATGGATTCTCCATCTCTTGATATCTGCAGATCAAAACTGGATGCCTTTCTGGAAGATATGCTTTTGTCAAACACAAAGTAGGCTCAATACAGGGGTAACTGAGTGAAATGTAAGGGCCTGTGATCTACAGCAGATCAAACTAGATGATCTAATGTTAACTTCTGGCTTTGAACTCTATGAATCTATGAAAAGTGTGTTAAGTTGCCTTGCCAATAAAATGGTGGTTCAAATAAACTAGAAGCCGAACCTAACCAAACCATGTAACTGTGGCTCTTTGATAGGATCTTATGTGTGACAATTGGAATCTAAGAATGACTTAAATGTGAGATCCCTTAATGAGGCTAGAGGGCTTGTTTAGTCAAGAATCCGTGGTCCTGTTTTAACTCATATTATTTGATTGCCAATTAACTCAAATTAACTGTGTCACTTGAAAATGCTAGTCTGGTTACTCCCCATACATTTATTCCAGTCTTCAAATGCTTGTGGTTTAGTTAAGGCCCCATACAAAGTGGGACGCATGGAAGAAGGCAACAAGATGGGAAGTGGAGAAAGAACCAAATGGGATAACAAGTTGGTGTTGCTGGCAGATCGGAGATATCGATTAGCCATTCTACAATAACAAAGAAGATCCAAGCCACAATGAAGCTGTGCAGGACGTTGAAGGATATCATCTGGGGTCAGACCCTCTGTTGGTGTACATGGGTACAGCTCCACTGAAATCAATGGTTTGCACCAAAAGCGGATCACCAAAAGCATTTGTGTGTTGAAATCAACATGTGGATGTGTTTAACACACAACCCTGCAGTAGTTTCACTAAAGGTGTGATGTTGCACTGGTTTAGCTAAATTTTGTGAGTGGGCATTCTACATCAGTTTAAACCTGGCTTTGTAAGTCAGACTTACTAATAGGATTTCAGAGGGGTAGCCGTGTTAGTCTGTATACAGCAAAAACAACGAGAATTCTGTAGCATTTTAAAGACTAAGAAATTTAATTTCAACAGGCATAAGCTTTCGTGAGCTTCAGCTCAGGGAAAATGGTTCAGAAGTGTGAAGCGGGGGACTATATTTGGGGAACAAAGACGACATCCTGGCATCCTGCACTTAGGACGTAGATGGACAGTATGTTTATATTCTTGAAAACTGGATCACAGCCAGGCTTGGTTGAAATGCTGCAAAGGGCATTTGGGGTGAGGTAAACTTACTTAGACTGGAGGTTAGCCTGTCAGGTTAAGTTTAGCCTTTACAAAGTGTGTTAGATTTGCTGTGGTATTAAGTGCTGATCATGAGCTGAATCAAACAAGCTGGTGTCTACACTGGCCCTTTGGGGAAAGCAGGCCTGGTATTACTGTGAGTGTTCAGTGGACAAGGGGTTGGACACTATAGGGGAACACGTCGAAGGTCTGGGGTGCACCTACTGTTAATCTGCAAGGCAAAGTAAAGGCTGCCATAACCCAGCAACGAGTGCTTGGGTAACTAACAGAAAACAGGTGTCAGGGAGCTGACACCCAGGTAAGCAAAGGCAAGTCTCTCTCTCACTGGAGGCAGGAGGGTAACAAGGTGACCCACATTCCTGGGAACCCCACAAATCATCAGAGGAGGGCATGGGGTGAATGGTGAACACAGAACCCCTGGTGGGAGGCTGATTGGGGAGCCGCGGTATGGAGGGAGGGGGTGCGGAATATGGGTGGGAATGGGGAATCAGGGCACACACAGAGCCTTTTTTATGGGGGGGGGAGAATGGAGGACCCCGGAATTGGGGACGGGGGGGAGGGGCAAACAAAGCCCCTGGCACGAAGGGGAAGGTGGGAATGGAGGGGTTGGGAATGGGGCACAAAGTATAGGGAAAGAAAGAACGGGAGGCGGAGAGGAGAATTGGGATGCCCACAGAACCTTTGCCAAGGGGGAGAGAATGGAGGATCCTGGAACCAGGAGAGCGGAACACAGGTGGGGCGAGATTGGGGCAAGCTGGTATGGGTGAAGGGGGGCACACAGAGCCCCTGCCATGGAGGGCAATGGGGGAATTAAGAGATGGGGTGCACACAGGCAGGAGGAGAGAACGGGGGACTCTGGTATGGGAGGAGGGCGAATAGAGATGCACAGAGCCTCAAGCATGGGGAAGGTTGGGGTGAGTTGCAGGGAGTCCCTGACAAAGAAGGGGATGGGAGGGGGTGGCACACAGGGAGCTTGTGTGGGGAATGGAGAACTGCAAGGAGCCCCTAGGGTGTGCAGTGTGCTTCACCCACACAAGGAACAACATGAGTGATCCCCTAGCGTAGACACAGCCTCAGAGGTCAGGGGCAGCCTGGGATGCCGAGGTTCCTTTTGTTACTGAATGGCAGCAGTGGGGCTGATCTCACCACACCTCCCTCTGGAGCAGGCTCCTGGGTCCCCAAACGGACCTGGTACCTGGGTAATAATAGCTGAAAATGCAGGGCCAGCATCTATGGGGCTTCAGAGGAGGCGTCAGAGGAGGCTCTCTGTGCAGAAGACATTTGATCGTGTGTTCTGCATCCATCTATCCTGTTTCCCGGAGCCTCCCCTCTGGTGAAGGTTGCCTCTTCATTGCACAGCAGTGTGTAATATTGTGAATGGCCACGTTCTAGGGTAGCCCATGGAGGCTCCATTGACGTTGTACAATACAATGGACAATACAAGTCTCTAGTCTCAGTTATGACCTGTGCAACCTCGCTAACCTGTGCATCTCTATTCATACCAGGGACCCCCATTCTCTCCTCCTGCCACAGCGACTCTGTGTGTCTCTTAGTTCTCCCCATTCCCCTCCATGGCAGAGGCTCTGTGTGCTTCCCCTTCATCCATGCCAGCTTCCCCCAGTCTCTCCCCTTAGGAGTTTTGTGTCCCCCATGCTCCCCTCCCTTGGGTCCAGGATCCTTCATTCTCTCCCTAATGAGAAAGGTTCTGTGTGTGTCCCCTCCATGGTTGCCCATCGGTGTCACTGCGGCTAGGAGGGGGCTCTAACAAATCATGGTCAAACCACAGCCAAAGGTGAGTGCACTGCAGTGTACTGGCAGAGTCTGCAGAGGGAGGGTGGAAGATACAATGGGTAAGGGCTAGTCTACACCACAAAGGCTTTGCTGGTTTAGCTATACCTGTGTAGTTATACCACGAATGCCGCGCACTGGAGACAGCGCACACTGGCAAAGTGAGTTCTTTTGCCAGGACACTTAAATCACCTCCCCACACAACATAAAGTAGGCCATCAAAAGGACTCCTCTCTTGGCATAAGCTGCATCTACCTGGGGTTTGTTGCTGGCATAGCTATGTCAGTTCGGCATGTGATTTTCTGGTCAACACAGCTATGCCTGCAAAACTTTACCGTTAGATACGGCCTAATGCAAGGAGCCCTGAGAACGTGGCTCAGCACAGATCTTATGGGGCATTGGCGGTGTGGTAAACCCAACTGCTGCGGTGAGATCCAGGTCTGCGCTGGTAACGCCAGGGGCAGGATGGAATGTGAATCTCTGCAGGAGGCTTGTAAAGAAGAGGAAGAGCTCCATTTTGGCAAGAGTCTCACCTGCACAGACCTTCCGACCTGTAATGAAATGCATAGCAAAAAACGGTTGCTTGTTTAACTCTAAGGAAGAATAAAACCACAGCCCAATTTCTTAGTAACACGGGGTGAATCCAGAGTGTAAAAATGGATTTACTA
>NW_027131615.1:0-2679 GCF_026122565.2 Emydura macquarii macquarii | reverse complement strand
ATCTGCTCTATTGGAAGATATCGCTATCAGATCTGTGTGGTCATGTCACTTGCACCATGCAAGTGCCCATGTCTGAGGGGAGAGATGAAAGAGAAGAGGCAGAAACTGTTAACATTCATGGCATACAAACAGTGCAGTTAGATAAAAACATAAAACACTCTTGCTGGACGGTTGCAGTGTAACGATACTTTGTTAAAATTCAGAAACTTAATACACAAGAACCAAAAGGGGGTGGGGGATAGAGAGAAAGAGAAAGCGAGCTGATCCTTAAGGCGGAGAGGCATTACTCACCCCATCTTTCTTTAGGCTGGCTCTTTGCAGACTGTCTGCTGCTGCTGTTACGCCCCAATCACATGCTTCCCTACAGAGACGGGGCCAAAAACAGGCCCTGCAAGCAGGGCCAAAAAAAACCTCTGAGAATTTAAAGTGATAATTTATCATTTTAACACAATTTTCAATACACCCCGGGGAAAGAAAAAGGAGAAAGGAAGGTGGAGAAGGGGAATAGGGAGGGGGAATTATATCCCACAAGCTTGTAATTTATTTCCCAGGTACTAGGCCAGCTATAAGTATTATTTCGGCATGGGTGGAAAGAAGACCATTAAAATGAAGTCCAGCATTTCTTAGACATCCTCAAAGGAGCTTTTAGAAGATAATATAACATGGTTCTGGGATAACCACAAAGGATTTGCAGATTCAGTTTGGATAAGCATCCAAAATTCAAGGGATTTCTATAAATGTATTTCCATCTTCTGAATCTGGAATCCAGACTAGAGATCTCTCAAAGACACACTTTCCAGTGAAGTCTCTAGTACTTCTAGGTTGTGAAATACTGAGAATAGCCTTTTATTACACTATGTCTGCTTGCAACCTAAAACCAGGAAATGCTGAGGTGTTTGTTTTGGTATGAGCTTTGTGTGAAGGCACCGGCTGGGTGTTATACATTTTCCCATTCTTAGTTAGAACAATGTGCTCTGTTAGGGTCTGGGTTACAAGCAGCACTTGCTTTGGTGACAAAGCAGGATAATACCACTGATTTCTAGTGAAAAAAATAATTCTTTTAAAGATCACAGATTGGGGGGGGGGGGGGGGGGGATTTGGAACTTTCTTTATATATTTATCACAACAGAAAAACATGTTAAAATGTATGTGCATATATTAAAATTGTAGATATTTGATTGTATCTTTTCCCTCCCTTTCTTGTCACTTGTCTTATTCAGCCACTAACTTACCCCTGATTCTGTGCAGGAGGACTTCTAAAGACAGTGGGGCTCTTTTCAGATGCATTGTTTAGTTGTTTGTTAGATCAGGCCTTAGATTATAAATCTAGTGTATGTACATTATCTTTCTGCCCCCAAACTTATTGGGTTTCCTGTGTGCTGTCGTCATCATCATAATAATAGTACGTACGGTTCTGACTTTTAAATGTTTGTCTCACCCTGGGATGTTTTTATCTTGCCGTGATGGTCTCTTGTAGGCTACTCTGAAAGGAATAACAGTGGCTGGATGACATGGACTAATGCTTTTTTTGATATGATCATTCCTATTTTCAAATGATGCATGTCGTCAGAGTTGGTGGGGAGCGAGGCCCCTCACTCCAATGTAAATTAGTTAGTGTTCCCAGCAAAGCATATTATATGCTAGAGTTCATATCTGGAGACAGATTAAAATCTTTTATTGATGTACACTAGATGATGATTTGACTGCCTGAGTTGAGAGGTCATTTCTAGGACAGATTAATTTGTAGATAAAATATAAAATTGTTCTGAAGGCCTTTCAGCTGGCCCCCACAATTTAGGACAAGTAGTAGGGCCCCCACTTGGGGGGGGGGGAGAGAAATAGTACACTTTATCAGGACCCCGCAGGACCTGTGGGGCCCAGCCCAAGCTGCAACCCCCACAGATATGTGTGGGGGAGGGGGCCCATGTTGCAAATTTGTACTGGGGGCCTGAAAAAATTATGCTTGGGCGCTGGCAAGAAGCAATCAGTTGGCCTTCCAGTGAAGATGTTGGGAGAGAAAGGTCAGAGTTCACTTTATCTTTAAGCATCTTTAGAAATTGGTGGTGGTGAATGGGGAACCAGAGCCTATTGGGAGAAACGGGTGGTTGTATATTGGTATAGTCATATATCAGGCAAGGCCTCCTGGGTGTGTTTTGAACATAGTAACACTAAGATAGTAGAGCTGATTAAAATTTCTCAAATTTCAAAATTTGAAATTAAAACAAAACACAATGAAAAATATTTGGGAAAATTGCAACAAAATTCACACACACAAAAAAGTCTTTGGCCTGACTATAGAACAGGAAAAAAATTACAATTTTTAAATTTCAAATTAAAGAAAAAACTAGATTTTCCCCCCAAAAATTGTTTCCCTGTTTTTGACTAGCCCTATTAAAGGATTTATTTATGTAGAATATCTTAAACCATTCTTCATTCTTTGATCTCTTCAAATCTCAGAGTCACAACAGTTTCTTTACTATCTACAATACATTACCGCGGCATGCATATTATAGTCATTACCTCTCAGTTTGTGGCCAGTATTATAAATAGAAAGGTTGCAGTGGGTGAACAGGCTCTCGTTCGCCCCAAAGCCATTGTGGGAAGTGCACTGCATTGTTAGATGTATAGGTTGTTAACTTGATCTGTTGGCATATGTGACTAATTGATAAATTGTTCTGT